>NW_027361772.1:9680000-9977500 GCF_039654945.1 Dendrobates tinctorius | reverse complement strand
GGCTCTCCAAACACGACATGGTGTCCGCTAACGATTGGAGCTAATTTTCCATTCAAAAAGTCAAATGGCGCTCCTTCCCTTCTGAGCCCTGCCGTGTGCCCAAACAGTGGTTTATGACCACATGTGAGGTATCGGTGTACTCAAGAGAAATTGCCCAACAAAGTTTATGATCCATTTTACCCTGTTGCCCATGTGAAAATGAAAAAACTGAGTCTAAAAGAAAATTTTTTGTGAAAAAAAGTACTTTTTTTTTAAGGATCAATTTGTGAAGCACCTGGGGGTTCAAAGTACTCACTATGCATCTAGATAAGTTCCTTGGAGGGTCTAGTCTCCAAAATGGGGTCACTTGTTGTGGAGCTCCAATGTTTAGGCACACAGGGACTTTCCAATCGCGACATGGCAACCGATAAATATTCCAGCATAGTTTCCATTCAAAAAGTCAAATGGCGCTCCTTCCCTTCTGAGCCCTGCCATGTGCCCAAACAGTGGTTTATGACCACATATGAGGTATCAGTGTACTCAGAAGAAATTGTCCAACAAATTTTAGGATCCATTTTATCCTGTTAGCCATGTGAAAATGAAAAAAATGATGCTAAAAGAAAATTTTTGCTGGAAAAATTAAAATGTCCATTTTTTACTTCCATGTTGCTTTAGTCCCTGTGAAGTACCTGAAGGGTTAATAATCTTCTTGAATGTAGTTTTGAGTAGCTTGAGGGGTGCAGTTTTTAGAATAGTGTCACTTTTGGGTATTTTCTGCCATATAGACCCCTCAAAGTGACTTCAAATGTGAGGTGGTCCCTAAAAAATGGTTTTGTAAATTTTGCTGTAAAAATGAGAAATCGCTGGTCAACTTTTAACCATTACAACTTCCTAACAAAAAAAAATGTTGTTTCCAAAATTGTGCTGATGTAAAGTAGACATGTGGGAAATGTTATTTATTAACTATTTTGCATAACTATTACATAACTCTCTGGTTTAACAGAATAAAAATTCAAAATTTGAAAATTGTGAAATTTTCGCCAAATTTCCATTTTTTTCACAAATAAACGCAAAAATTATCGACCTTAATTTACCACTGACATGAAGCCTAATATGTCACAAAAAAACAGTCTCAGAATCGCTAGGATGCGTTGAAGCGTTCCTGAGTTATTACCTCATAAAGGGACACTGGTCAGAAATGCAAACAATGGCCAGGTCATTAAGGTCAAAATAGGCTGGGTCATGAGGGGGTTAAAATCAGTTGTAGTGTGAATGTGGAGAGAGCAGGAGATATTGCCGGACACACAGCAGGGGAGCAGCTGGCGTTACTGAACCCCACTAACACAGGAGCTAGTGTTTTTCTCAGGGCAGACGGCACTTCTGAGCAGCAACTGGCGGTGTTGGAGCCCAGGGTCAATCATGAAGTAGGCTAAGGCCTAACTGGAGCAAGTTTAGTATCTGATGTTCAGATGAATTTGGAGGGAGCAGGAGATATTGCCAGACACACAGCAGAGGAGCAGCTGGCATTACTGAACCCCACTAACACAGGAGCTAGTGTTTTTCTCTGTGCAGACGGCACTTCTGAGCAACAACTGGCGGTGTTGGAGCCCAGGGTCAATCATGGTGTAGGCTAAGGCCTAATTGGAGCAAGTTTAATATCTGATGTTGGGATGAATGTGGAGGGAGCAGGAGATATTGCCGGACACACAGCAGGGGAGCAGTTGGCGTTACTGAACCCCACTAACACAGGAGCTAGTGTTTTTCTCTGGGCAGACGGCACTTCTGAGCAGCAACTGGTGGTGTTGGAGCACAGGGTCAATCATGGTGTAGGCTAAGGCCTAATTGGAGCAAATTTAAAATCAGTTGTAGTGTGAATGTGGAGGGACCAGGAGATATTGCCGGACACACAGCAGGGGAGCAGCTGGCGTTACTGAACCCCACTAACACAGAAGCTAGTGATTTTCTCTGTGCAGATGGCACTTCTGAGCAACAACTAGCGGTGTTGGAGCCCAGGGTCAATCATGGTGTAGGCTAAGGCCTAATTGGAGCAAGTTTAATATCTGATGTTGGGATGAATGTGGAGGGAGCAGGAGATATTGCCGGACACACAGCAGGGGAGCAGCTGGCGTTACTGAACCCCACTAACACTGGAGCTAATGTTTTTCTCTGTGCAGACGGCACTTCTGAGCAACAACTGGCGGTGTTGGAGCCCAGGGTCAATCATGGTGTAGGCTAAGGCCTAATTGGAGCAAGTTTAATATCTGATGTTGGGATGAATGTGGAGGGAGCAGGAGATATTGCCGGACACACAGCAGGGGAGCAGCTGGCATTACTGAACCCCACTAACACAGAAGCCAGTGATTTTCTCTGTGCAGATGGCACTTCTGAGCAACAACTGGCGGTGCTGGAGCACAGGGTCAATCATGGTGTAGGCTAAGGCCTAATTGGAGCAAGTTTAATATCTGATGTTGGGATGAATGTGGAGGGAGCAGGAGATATTGCAGGACACACAGCAGGGGAGCAGCTGGCGTTACTGAACCCCACTAACACAGGAGCTAGTGTTTTTCTCTGTGCAGACGGCACTTCTGAGCAGCAACTGGCGGTGTTGGAGCACAGGGTCAATCATGGTGTAGGCTAAGGCCTAATTGGAGCAAATTTAAAATCAGTTGTAGTGTGAATGTGGAGGAAGCAGGAGATATTGCCAGACACACAGCAGGGGAGCAGCTGGCGTTACTGAACCCCACTAACACAGGAGCTAGTGTTTTTCTCTGTGCGGTGTTGGAGCCCAGGGATTACAGTTCAGGTGGTAGAAACATTAACACAACAGGAGACCTGGATACTGTTGCCAACCAATTATTTAATCTGGAAGAGGACTGGCAAATTCCGGTGAGATCAAGGCCTTGTTCATTTTCTGAAAAGTAAGCCGGTCAACGTTATCGGAGGATAGTCGCATGCGACGGTCTGTTAGTACACCACCTGCGGCACTAAAGATGCGTTCCGATAATACACTAGCAGCAGGGCAAGCCAGCACCTCCAGTGCATACTGGCTAAACTCTGGCCATGTATCCAGCTTAGAGACCAAAAACTTGAAGGGTGAAGAGTAGAGTTGAGCGATACCGTCCGATACTTCAAAGTATCGTATCGGATGGTATCGGCCGATCTTTAAAAAAAGTATCGGTATCGCCGATTCCGATACCGGAAGTCCCATTCAAGTCTATGGGACTTCCGGTATCGGAATAAGAAAAACCCTTTCCTGCCCTTGTACAGCCTCTCTGGGGTCTGTACGGGCCTTTCGGGGGGCTGTGCCGGCCTGCCAGGGGGTCTGTGCAGGCTCCGGTGGTCTGTGCCGGCCTGCCGGTGGTCTGTGCAGGCTCCGGGGGGCTGTGCCGGCCTGCCGGGGGGCTGTGCAGGCTCCGGGGGGCTGTGCCGGCCTGCCGGGGGGCTGTGCAGGCTCCGGGGGTCTGTGCAGGCATCGTCCGATGGGACTACAAGTCCCATCGGGCGATGCCTGCTACCATGACAGTGATTGACACATTAGCCAATGATGGGACAGTAGTAGTCCCATCATCCGGCTAATGTGTTAAATGTAAAAAAAAAAAAAAAAAAAAAAAATTACATGCTACATACATACAACATGCATACTACATACATGCTACATTCATACTACATACTACATACATGCTACATTCATACTACATGCATGCTACATACATACTGCATGCTACATACATACTACATGCATGCTACATGCATCATACATAACACATATATACTACATGCATGCTACATACTACATGCTACATACATACTACATATATACTACATGCATGCTACATACATACTGCATGCTACATACATACTACATACATACTACATACATACTACATGCATGCTACCTACATACTACATATATACTACATACATACTACATGCATGCTACATACATACTACATGCATGCTACATACATACCACATACATAACACATATATACTACATGCATGCTACATACATACTACATATATACTACATGCATGCTACATACATACTACATATATACTACATGCATGCTACATACATACCACATATATACTACATACATACAATACATTCATACAATACATACATAGACATACAGTACATATAACATAGAGTAACATACTTACCAATACTTGTCACATTGTTCCCCGAAGCCATTGTCTTTCCGGAATAAATATTAACATAACAAACCACAAAAATACTCACCCACGATCCGAAGCAGTCCACGAGTGTGTCCCACGACGATCTTGGGTAGAGAACTGCAGCATCAGCTGTTGCTGCCGTTCTCTACTGGCTGCAGGAATCCAATGACGGAAGGTAGGTATCCTTCCGCACTGTATTCCTCCGCCACTTAAAAAAAAAAAAGTCCCTAGTCTCACTTTATGCCATTGCTGTGTGGGAAATTCCCACGCAGCAATGGCATAAAGTGAGACTAGGGACTTTTTTTTTTTTAAGTGGCGGAGGAATACAATGCGGAAGGATACCTACCTTCCGTCATTGGATTCCTGCAGCCCGTAGAGAACGGCAGCATCATCTGATGCTGCAGTTCTCTACCCAAGATCGTCGTGGGACACACTCGTGGACTGCTTCGGATCGTGGGTGAGTATTTTTGTGGTTTGTTATGTTAATATTTATTCCGGAAAGACAATGGCTTCGGGGAACAATGTGACAAGTATTGGTAAGTATGTTACTCTATGTTATATGTACTGTATGTCTATGTATGTATTGTATGTATGTAGTATATATGTGGTATGTATGTAGTATGTATGTAGCATGCATGTAGTATATATGTAGCATGTATGTGGTATGTATGTAGCATGTAGTATGCATGTAGCATGCATGTAGTATGTATGTGGTATGTATGTAGCATGTAGTATGTATGTAGCATGCATGTAGTATGTATGTAGTATGTATGTAGTATGTATGTAGCATGCAGTATGTATGTAGCATGTATGTAGTATGTATGTAGTATATATGTAGTATGTATGTAGCATGCATGTAGTATGTATGTAGCATGTAGTATGTATGTAGCATGTATGTAGTATGTATGTAGTATATATGTAGTATGTATGTAGCATGTAGTATGTATGTAGCATGTAGTATGTATGTAGCATGCATGTAGTATATATGTAGTATGTATGTAGCATGTAGTATGTATGTAGCATGCATGTAGTATGTATGTAGTATTTTTTTTTTTTTTTTTTTTTTTTTTTTAACATTTAACACATTAGCCGGATGATGGGACTACTACTGTCCCATCATTGGCTAATGTGTCAATCACTGTCATGGTAGCAGGCATCGCCCGATGGGACTTGTAGTCCCATCGGACGATGCTTGCACAGACCCCCGGACATCAGCACAGCCCCCCGGCAGGCCGGCACAGCCCCCCGGCAGGCCGGTACAGACCCCCACAGGGTGCACAGACCACCGGCAGGCCGGCACAGCCCCCCGGCAGGCCGGCAGAGACCCCGGGCAGTCCACACAGCCCCCCGGCAGGCCGGCACAGCCCCCCGGCAGGCCGGCAGAGACCCCCGGAAGGCCCGAAATGACGGCGCATCATGATGCGCACACACCGCGCATCATGATGACGTCAGGCCGTCAATCAACTGAACTTCCGATTCCGATGCCGAATTCCGATATTGAAAAAATATCGGAAGTCGGTATCGGAATTCCGATACAGCAAGTATCGGCCGATACCCGATACTTGCGGTATCGGAATGCTCAACACTAGTGAAGAGCCATCTGGGGGTACACTGAGACGGCAAGACATGTAGTCTGTCACCATTTGACGGAAACGTTGCCTCCTGCTGACTGGAGCCGTCTGTCATGGTGTAGACATTTGTGGCGGGCACACAAAACTTTGCCACATTTGGGCCATACTGGTCTTGCCTTGTGCTGAGGCGCTGCCTCTGCTCCCTCTTTGTGCAGAGCTTCCTTCACTGCCTCGACGCACAGAGCTGCTTTGTAAAGCACTAGCAGCACTGCTCTCGGGTGGAATGGAGAACATGATGGAATGCACCAGTGTATCCTGGTACTCCCGCATTTTACGCTCCCGGTTCAATGGTGTTATGAGGCTTTGTAAGTTGTCCCAGAAGAGAGGATCTAGGAGGGTGTACACCCAATAATCAGCCTGTTGAGAATGTGGGCGATGCGGCGGTCGTTTCTCAGGCACTGCAGCATGATATCAACCATGTGCTGCAGACTCCCAACTGGCCAAGAAACGCTGTCCCCTGCTTGAGGCGTCATCTCTGCCTGCTCTGCATCACCCCACCCTCGCTCTAAATATTGACTACTAGAGCATTGTGTACCTCCCTCCTTTGGAGAGATGTCTTCCTCCTCCATTGACTCCTCCCCATCCTCCTCACAAAGTGTCCCCTGCCTAGGCCTTTGTGAGGAACCACGTTGCGCAGACTGTCCAGAAGCAGATGACATTTGTGACTCCTCATCCTCCACCTCTTCCTAAACCACCTCCTTTAGTGCTTGCAGTGTTTTTTGAAGCAGGCAGATAAGGGGGACAGTCATGCTGACTAGTGCATCATCTGCACTCGCCGTCCGCGTGGAATCTTTGAAGGCACGCAAAACGTTGCAGATGTCCTTCATAGAGGCCCACTCAGTGGTGGCGAAGTGTGAACGGCGCGCAGTGCGACTTGTTTGCACCTGATGCAGCTGGTACTCCATTACTGCTGCCTGCTGCTCACACAACCGCTCCAACATATGTAACGTTGAATTCCACCTGGTGGGTAGGTCACATATGATGCAATGTTCCGGAAGGCGGAATCGGCACTGCAGAGCTGCAATGCGCGATCTTGCCATGCTGGAACGCCGCAAGTGAGCGCACTCTATGCGGACCTTGTGCAGCAGTGCATCAAGATCCGGATAGTCCCTCAAAAAACTCTGCACGACCAAGTTGAGCACATGTGCCAGACATGGGATGTGAGTGAGGTTGCCTAGGCCCAGAGCTGCCACCAGATTTCGGTCATTGTCACACACTAACAAGCCTGGCTGGAGATTCGCTGGCACAAACCACACGTCGCTCTCCTGCTTGATGGCATTCCAGCGCTCCTGCGCAGTGTGGCTTCGATTCCCCAAAGAAATTAATTTCAGTACGGCCTGTTGTCGTTTGGCCACGGCTGTGCTCATATCGGTCGTAACAGGTAAGAGTTCACGGTTCCATGTGGAGGTAGACTGTGACGGCTCCTGCAGCGCTGATTCTGAGGAACTGGAGTATGAGGAGGAGTCAATGTGTACAGACAGGATTCCTGCAATCCTTGGAGTTGGCAGAACATGTACAGGACCACTCTCAAGATCTGTACCCGGCTCCACAACATTTACCCAATGGGCAGTGAAGAAAAGGTTTCGTCCCTGTTCATGGTTACTGGTCCACGTATCGGTGGTCAGGTGGACCTTGCTACTGACGGCGTGTAGTAGCGCATGTTTAATTTTTCCCTCCACATGCTTTTGCAGGGCAGGGACGGCTTGCCTGCTGAAATAAAAGCGGCTGGGCACATTGTATTGTGGGACTGCCAATGCCATGAAATTACGGAAGGTGTCAGTCTCTACCAGCCTGAATGAGAGCATTTCAAGGGCCAATAGTTTTGCAATGCCAGCATTCAGAGCCTGTGCTTGGGGATGGTTTGCCGAGTATGGCCGCCTTTTCTCCCATGCCTGTGCTACCGATGGCTGTAGAGTGGCCTGGGAGTGTGAGGATGACAGGGAACGTGGTGCTGTGGGTGTAATTACACTGGGTCTCTGTACAACAGTGCCAGAGGTTCTTCCATGGTGATCCTGTGAGGAAGCCGAACCAGCTGTGTGTGAGCTGGAGGAAGAGGCTACAACACGAGCTGAAGAGGTGGTAGGTGGTGCTGTAGGTTGGCCTACGTCTTCAGTGCGTCTTTGTAACTCCACCACGTGCTTGGTCCGCACATGTTTCCACATATTTGTGGTATTGAGGTTGCTGACACTTTTCCCTCTTTTGACTTTCTGACTACACAGCTTGCATTTGACAAAGCAAATGTCATCTGCAACTGTGTCAAAAAAGGACCACGCACTGCAAGTTCTGGGAGCGCCCGTTTTGGGTTTTGGAAGAGGAATGCTCCTAATGGGTGCCGAAGTGGAGGCTACAGGCAACCAAGTCTGCCCCCTCCCTCTCCCTCCTGACTTGGCCGTTCAGGGAATCTCTTCCTCAGAGCTGCTCCCGCCACCTTCCTGCTCCTCACGCCATGATGGGTCAAGGACCTCATCATCTACACTACTCTCTTCAAACGACTGTTTCTCCTGGGTAGTCTCGCCAGCACAGTACGCACCAGAAAGTGGCACCTGAGTCTCATCATCAGATGCGTACTGAGATGTTCTGACCATAGGCACTGGCCCACCCTCCTCTTCAGATTCAGAGAGACAAAGCTATTGCGCATCACTGCATACTTCCTCTTCTTCACATTCTAGAATGCTGCTTGGCTGGCCCCCTCTTTCCAAGCCAAGAGATTCAGAGAACAGAAGTAGAGAATGAGATGGCTCCTTTCCAGGGCTCTCTGACTGCCTGGGAAATTTGGCAGGTGGTGAAGAGACAGATGGTTGCTCTTCATTGCTCTGGACCTGAGAGGATGTGGAAGTAATTGAAGTCGATGCGTTAGCTGTCATCCATCCGACAGCGGCTTCAATTTGTTCCTCCCGCAGCAGTGGGGTACGGCGAGCTCCTACAAAGCTGCGCAAAAAGGACTGTTCCCTGTTAAAACTGGGGGATGCTGAGTAACTGGTGCCCGCAGCAGGCACAGAATCCCCACGTCCTCTCCCTGCTGAAACTCCACGCCCACGACCACGTGCCTTACTCCTTGCCTTCTTCATCTTGGTAGACTGATAAATATAGGCAGAAAAGTACTAAGTGTGGCGCCCCTGAGGCTCAGTCGCCACAGAGGTACTGCACCTTCTCCTAAGGTGTAGTGCCCCACCACCTAGGTAAGTTGGGAACTCCTTTCCACACTCCAACACCTGCACCCCACACACAGGATAGTTCAGCAGAACCACATTGCGGCTCCATGCTTAGAGGGTAGCAGAGCACCTTTCGTGGGTCCTTGCTTCGTAACACGAGATGTTCTGGGAGGTGGGTGGAGTTGAGATATATGAAAGGTTGGGAAGGTTTAGAATTACAGATCAGTCTGGAGGTCAGTCTGACAGAAGGTCAGTCGGATAGAAAGTCACTCAGACAGGAGTGAGGATCCCTGGAAGAAGGAATGGAGGAAGGAGTGCTGCAGCTGCCTCAGTGACCTGAGCCAGCTGGCATGGGAAAGGAACAGAAGGAGAAAGATGTAGAACTACAACCTAAGCATCCATAAGAGAGAGAAGGAACAGTGCGGAACGAAGGAGTAGGAGAACAGAGAGCAGTTGTGGGTTGGAAGAGGAACCCTGCCTATAGGTTCTCAGCGCAAGGCCGGGCCCGGTCCCCGAGGTTGTATGGACACTTATGGTTCTGCAGCAGACACCGGTGGAGTAGTTGGCTGTAAATGCACTACTCCCATCCAAGACTTGGGGCACAACAGCAACTGAATAGAGAGCCAGGACTCTGGAGAAGGGAGTCCCTGAGAGAAGCTACCATACGAGTCTGCCATACGAGTAGAGTTGTTAGGAACATCTGACAGGAGGAACTTCAGAGTACCACGGTACTGGAGCTCTACACACCTTAAGGCGCAATAGAGGAGTCGTTCAGGAGAGGTACATGTTGGTGGAGTGTTGGAGAGGAGAATCCTGGCTTGCCCAGGAGGTTGATTGAGTCTCTGCCCCGGAGGACACGGCATGGAGGCAGGCACCAGTGTGTACCACGGACTGTGAGTAAAGCTTTGGAACTGCAAGACCTGGTGTCTTCCATTCATTTGTGCGCCAACACCATCAGCACTGTTACATCGGGGTACCAAGATTCCTCACACCGCCGGCACCTATACACTGCCCTGGGGTTACAGCTTCACCTGTGGGGAGCTACACCATCTATGCTGCAACACACCATCAGCCCCAGAGGATATGCACGCAGCGTTGGCTTAGCATCTTGCTTGCCAAACACCACAGATGGTGTCACGAACTATCACATAAACTATATCACAAACCACTATTGATTTGGGTGCCCAGGGCCACGGACCGGGTCACCGCCGCTGTGACACCTTTCCCCCTGTCACCGGCCCGGTACCGAGTACCCCACAGCTCTGGGAGGGTGACCCACTAATGGCTTAGTGTGCTTATTCCTGAACAGCTGCTAACAGGTATAATAAACACTAATTTTATAAAGTGTGTGGACTACACTTTAATATGAGCTAATGTGGCCTACACAACTGTTGGAGTTGTCCCACTAGGGTGAGACCCTTCTTAATTGTCTGCTTTCAAATTGTAGTGTGTTCCGGCCGGGAAATCAGACACAAATGCAAGCAATTGTATCAAGATGATTTCTGTTTATTAGCTGGAAAATGCAGAGTATTTATGCAGAAAACAAGGTACATCATATCTAGCTAATAGGTTTGATTTAGCCAACACTGTTTGATTTCTGTGAGAAGCGGCAGCTGTGGAGCTTGATACTCGCTGGTACATTGCAGTTTCCTTTCATTAATCACGTCATCCTTGCTGATGGTCAGCTTATTGACAAGAATTAAATTAAAGAAGAAGTAGGCATTTAATACAAGTTCAGTAAAAGCAATCATATACGTTTGATTTTGATATATATTCATATGCCATATATTCTCCCCATAACAGTCCCCCCTTGAAGATATGCAATAATCAAAAACCCTGATCTCGTTGAGCCTATCGATCTGTCCTCCCGGCCTACCTATCTCAAAATGCTGGTCCCTAACTAACTAATCTTCACCGTATACACGAGACGGCCCATCTCTAGTAGATGGACCCCCTCCTAACGGACTTTGCACAGGAGGAAGTCAGATCCTGGTCTCTCCCTCGTTGGTTTGCCTCAGGCAGACATATTCCGGGGGCTGTGGACAAGGCATTTCTCGCATTACTTCACATAGGGAACCTTCGAGGCAGCATTTCTCGAATAGGGGATCTTCAAAGTCGGCATGCATAGTCATCACTGTGGTTTCCATGGTTTTCATCATCATCTTCTTAAGGCATTGAGCTGAGCAGCATAGAATTAAGGAAAATATGATCAAAACACATAAAAATAGCTATTGCGAACTTAATGGGTCAATAATCGCCTTTATGGCATCCCCAGTTTATTTTATAAACCATTGTTGATTATGGTATAGGTAGTTTATCCACTTTGCATTCTTAGTTACGGGGATGGTGGGGTTAAAGCCAACTGCTGTCTTGGTCATGACTTTGAATTTGTCAGGTACCCCCTGTGTGCCCACACTGGTATCTATGCTTCTTAGCCAAAATTTACCTTTTCTGTCACCATCCTCCTTCCCAAGTTTAGTACTTGTGCCCAGTGCATATAACCCTTGGTCACCTTCTGAGGGGCTCTCAATGGTGAGGTACAGAACTATGCATCCCTCCTTGGGGCAATGAGTAGCAGTGATGGGGAGTATTGAATCTGGAAGGGCCCTCTGGCCCTTAAAGGGGGCTTTGGACAGGGTCATTCGGCTTAGTAGGCTTATTCCCCATTTGTCTCTGCGTTGTAGGGCCTGGACTGGTTGTTGTCTCCAGTCCCTTTCACCAGTGTGCCACCCAACAAGTGTCCCATCCTCACAGTTTGAACCTTCCCCTGTTTCAGCAGTATTGACACAGATGAATTGTGTACTTAAACAGATGTCAAACTGTGCTATGGGGCCTGGACATTCTACTATTAGACAGTAGTCAAATTGATATGTTACTCTTGGGGTGGAGACATTATACCAGAATGTCACTATACCCTTCTCATGAGTGACTACCCCTTAGTGACTGACTACCCCTTGGCCTAGGAAAAGGATAAGTGCCACACGGATGAAGAGTGGCCGCTGCCACTGGACTCTGGATCCGGCATCTCCTTGCAGTGGGAAGCGTGGACCCATGGACTGCTGTGATAGTTGACAGGACTCTGAACGGGCTGTTATCTCTAGGTTTAAGGTTATGTCTGTTGAACCTCTTTGTGATGAAGACTCAGTCATCAGGCAGGATCTGGTGGGTTCCTAGGTCCTCAGGATCTGGGATAGATAGAACTTGAGAACAAATTTTAGTCACATGTTTTATTTAACTTAACAATAACAATAAGCTTAGTCTGAATATAGACAACTATAGTGAGCAAAGCATAATCCCAAACTGTGAATATTTACAAGTAGGATCTTATAGGGCTGAGTTTTGTTGGACCTGCTAGTCTGTGTGTGCATGTGTGTGGGTCACGTATGTGTGCTTGTGTGTGTGTGACCCAAGGGAAAGACTAAAACTCTTATGCTATGACTCCTCTGTTTCCTGTCCAGCAGCAAGTATGTAGGGTTTTTGTTCGAGGCCTTTCATTTTCCTTGTTCATCCTTAGGCGTATTTCATCCTGTGTAGCTTCATCTTGGGTCCATTTCTTCTTTTCTTCTTTGGATGCTTGTTTCGCCATAGTCATCCATGTAGTATAATAGATTTCCTTATAGATTGTAAGCTTGCAAACAGGGCACTCACTTCTGTAACTGTTGAAATATGTTTCATTATATTTTTCCCCCAGGGTTATCCCTTTCCCTCTGTTTCTGGATCCATAATAGAGTACAGATGAGATGTTTCTGTGTCAAGTGGTGTCACTGCTGCTTCTTTTGCTGTTACTTCAGCTAGTCTGCAGCCCACTGCTTCCCTTGAGGTGTCTCCAGTGTGTGTCTTCACCTTTCACCAAAAAGGCTCCTCTATCTACTCCTATATAGTGTTTGCAACCAATATAGCTGGATACAGATGGAAGCACACTAATAGGAGAAATTCAGGAAAAATAAGCAGCACTACAGCGAAAAAGGACAATGTATGAGGCAGTGACGCACGCTGAGCGGACTACAACCAGAGGTGGCTGCAGAACACACTACGGCGTGAGCTGCACTCACACACTGAGACCTCACATACAGCCGTGAACAGTGCAGAGAACTGGGCACTAGCACTGAAAGGCTCCGCTATCTACTCCTATATAGTGTTTGCAACCAATGTAGATGGATACGGATGGATGCACACTAATAGGAGAAATCAGTAAAATTGAGCAGCAATAAAAAAAAAAAATATGTATGAGGCAGTGACGCACGCTGAGCGGCCTACAACCAGAGGTGGCTGCAGAACACACTACACCGTGAGCTGCACTCACACACAGAGACCTTGCAGACAGCTGTGAACAGCGCTGCAAGGCAAAAGAAAGCTTCACACAGGGGTTGCTAAAGTAGCCTGGGTAAAGCACAATATAGCAAATCGCCAACTCTAACTGTCCCTCAGAGTCAGAAGAGCAGCGTCCTGTCCCTAACTGAATTCACAGCAGAGTGAACCCAAAATGGCGGTGGCGGCTTTTAAAGTGCATCATGACATCATTTCAGCAGCCAATCACAGCCATGCCATTAGTTAACATGCCTACATGCCTAACAGGATGTGCCCACACTTCTTAGGATTCCTCATTGGCTGAATCAAATCAAACTGGCTCATAGCATTATGGGAACTTCCGATTCCGGTATTCGATATGCTAAAAGTATCGGAATTCAGTATTGGAATTCCGATACCGCGAATATCGGCTGTTACCCGATATTTGCAGTATCGGAATGCTCAACACTAGTGACAAGTCACTATCAGGAAGTTGGGTGAAATCAGCAACAGTCCAGTATCTCTGGTACAGTGTGTGAGGCATTGTGGTTACCTGTGATCCACTGTCCATGAGGGTGGTGAAGGAGATACCATCCACTACCACGGGTATAAATGGACATCCTCCCACATACCTGTTTCTCCAGTTAGTTGGACCAGATTGTCTTACAACTGGGGGTTGATCCTTGGCCCCAGGGGTCGCCCATTTAAAGGACATTCCCTTTCAATATGATCTAGCTTATTGCACCGTCTGCAGAGTCAAATTGGTCTGTTGTTCTCCTGCTGGTACGAGTCAGTCGTCACTGATGTTGTGGCATCCTCTTTGGCCGTCGCCATGGGAGATCATCCGGGCTTGATGCTAGTTGGATCCTCTCTGTGGGGGAACAAGTCTGCAGAGTCTGAACAGTTTTACATAGAGCAGCCATATTTTTAGTCAGTTCCTGTACTTGCAGTCGTAAATCTGCAGTAGAATCATCAACTGGAATCTGCACAAGCTGTACTGCAGGCACTCAGGGTGAGGATACTGCCCCCTGGTGGTATGTAACTGCTGGATGTTTAACTGACTCAGTGCAGACATAGGTAGATTCTCTTAAGATACGGATGGATCTGTCCTTAAACTGAACAAAGTCCATGTCAGGGTTCTGCAATGACATCATGCGAGAGTTGTGCCTTACTGGAATCAGTCAAAAAACCTTCAATGAAATTCTCTTTCAGGATTTTGTTCTCATCTCTTACACTGTCTGGATCAATTTGTTTAACCCCTTCCTGACATCAGACGTACTATCCCGTCCATGGGACCCGGGCCCCTATGCCCATGGACGGGATAGTACGTCTACCGCGATCAGCGGCGCCCACGTGGTGAGCGCCGCTGATCGCGGCCGGGTGACAGCTGATTATCACAGCTGACACCCGGCACTTTGTGTCAGGGGTGGTCACGGACCGCCCCCAACAAGTCAACCCCTTGCACACCGCGATCATGTTTGATCGCGGTATAACGGGGATTAAAGGGAAGCATCGTCAGGGAGGGGCCTCCGTGCTTCCCTGAGCCCCCCACAGCAGCGCAATGTGCAGCGCTGCTGTGGGGGTGTCTTTCCCTACAGGCCCCCGAATCCAAGATGGCGACGGGGGCCTTCAGGGGGCCTGTAGGGAGCTGACTTCCTCAGTGCCTGCAAAGAGCAGGCATGAGGAAGTCTGCAGAACTGCCTATGACAGATTGCTGATCTGTCACAGTGATCTGTGATGTGACAGATCAGCGATCTGTCACAGGACAGTGATGTCCCACCTGGGACTATGTAATAAAGTTAAAAAAAAAAAAAAAGTGTTAAAATAATTAAAAAAAAATCGCCAAATAAATTAGAAAAAAAAAAAATATTCCCCCAATAAATCCATTTTTATGAAATAAAAAAAAAACAATAAAAGTACACATATTAGGTATCGCCGCATCCGTAACGACCTGCCCTATAAAACTATCCCATTAGTTAACCCCTTTAACGAACCCCTTAAAAAATAAAAATAAAAAACGAAGCAAAAAATAATGATTTATTATCATACCGCCAAACAAAAAGTGCAATAACGCGCGATCAAAAAGACGCATATAAATAGCCATGGTACCGCTGAAAACATCATCTTGTCCCGCAAAAAACGAGCCACCATACAGCATTGTCAGCGAAAAAATAAAAAAGTTATAGCTTGCAGAATAAAGCAATGCAAAAATAATTATTTTTTATATAAAATAGTTTTCATTGCATAAAACCGACAAAACATAAAAAAAGACCTAAATGAGGTATCGCTGTAACCATACTGACCCAAAGAATAAAACCGCTTTATCAATTTTACCGCACACGGAACGGTGTAAACGCACCCCCCCAAAAGATATTCATGAAACGCTGGTTTTTGTTCATTCTGCATCCCAAAAATCGGAATAAAAAGTGATCAAAAAATGTCACATGCCTGAAAATGTTACCAATAAAAACGTCAACTCGTCCCGCAAAAAATAAGACCTCATATGACTCAGTGAGTCAAAATACGGAAAAATTATAGCTCTCAATATGTGGTGATGCAAAAACTATTTTTACAGTAAAAAGCGTCTTTTAGCGTGCAACAGCCGCCAAAAATAAATACCGCCATAAATAGTAAATCAAACCCCCCTTTATCACCCCCTTAGTAAGGGAAAAATAATAAAATTAAAAGAAAATGTATTTATTTCCATTTTCCCATTAGGGTTAGGGCTAGGGCTAGGGTTAGGGCCAGGGTTAGGGCTAGGGTTAGGGTTAGGGTTAGGGCTAGGGTTAGGGTTAGGGCTGAGATTAGGGTTAGGGGTGTGTTGGCGTTAGGGTTGGAGTTAGAATTGGGGGTTTCCACTGTTTGGGCACATCAGGTGCTCTCCAAATGCAACATGGCGCCTGATCTCAATTCCAGCCAATTCTGAGTTGAAAAAGTCAAATGGTGCTCCTTCCCTTCCAAGCTCTGCCATGCGCACAAACAGTGTTTTACCCCCACATGTAGGGTATCAGCCTACTCAGGACAAATTGCAAAACAACTTTTGGGGTCCAATTTCTCCTGTTACCATTAGGAAAATAAAAAATTGAGGGCAAAAATATCATTTTTGTGGAAAAAAATGATTTTTTTTTTATTTTCACGCCCGGGCGTTATAAACTTCTGTGAAGCACTTGGGGGTTCAAAGTGCTCAACACACATCTAGATAAGTTCCGTGGGGGGTCTAGTGTCCAAAATGGGGTCACTTATGGGGAGTTTCAATAGTTTAGGTAGATCAGGGGCTCTCCAAACACACATGACACCCGCAGACCATTCCATCAAAGTCTGCATTCCAAAACGTCACTACTTCCCTTCCGAGCCCCGACGTGTGCCCATACAGTAGTTTTCTCCCACAAATGGGGTGTCAGCGCACTCAGGACAAATTGGACAACAACTTTTGGGGTCCAATTTCTCCTGTTACCCTTGGGAAAATAAAAAAATTGGGGACTAATTGATCATGTTTGTGGAAAAAATACGATTTTTTTATTTTCATGCCCGGGCACTATAAACTTCTGTGAAGCCCTTGGGGGTTCAAAGTGCTAACCACACATCTAAATAAGTTCCTTAGGGGGTCTAGTTTCCAAAATGGGGTCATTTGTGGGGGGTTTCCACTGTTTAGGTACATTAGGGGCTCTCCAAAGACAACATGACACCCGCAGACCATTCCATCAATGTCTGCATTCCAAAACGTCACTACTTCCCTTCCAAGCCCCGACATGTGCCCATACAGTAGTTTTCTCCCACATATGGGGTATCAGCGTACTCAGGACAAATTGGACAACAAATTTTGGGGTCCATTTTCTCCTGGTACCCTTGGGAAAATAAAAAAATTGGTGGCTAAAAGATCATGTTTGTGGAAAAAATACGAATTTTTTATTTTCACGCCCGGGCGTTATAAACTTCTGTGAAGCACTGGAGGGGTCAAAGTGCTCACCACACATCTAGATAAGTTCCTTGGGGCTCTAGTTTCCAAAATGGTGTCATTTGTGGGGGGTTTCCACTGTTTTGGTACATCAGGGGCTTTCCAAACGCGACATGGTGTCAGATCTCAATTCCAGCCAAAAACGTCAAATGGCGCTGCTTCCCTTCCGAGCTCTGCCATGCGCCCAAATAGTGGTTTACCACCACATGTGGGGTATCAGCGTACTCAGGACAAATTTCACAGTACCTTTTAGGGTCCTGTTACCCTTGGAAAAATAAGAATTGAAGGTGAAAAGATCATTTTTGTGGAAAAAATATGATTTTTTAATTGTACGGCTGTATGTTATAAACTTCTATGAAGCCCTTGGGGGTTCAAAGTTCTCACCACACATCTAGATAAGTTCCTTGGGGGGTCTAGTTTCCAAAATGGTGTCATTTGTGGGGGTTTTCCACTGTTTTGGTACATCAGGGGTTTTCCAATCGCGACATGGTGTCCGATCTCAATTCCAGCCAAAAACGTCAAATGGTGCTGCTTCCCTTCCGAGCTCTGCCATGCGCCCAAATAGTGGTTTACCCCCACATGTGGGGTATCAGCGTACTCAGGACAAATGGCACAATAACTTTTAGGGTCCTGTTACCCTTTAGAAAATAAAAATTGGGGGTGAAAAGATCATTTTTGTGGAAAAAATATGATTTTTTAATTGTACCGCTGAATGTTATAAACTTTTGTGAAGCCCTTGTGGGTTCCAAGATCTCACCACATATCTAGATAAGTTCCTTGGGGGGTCTAGTTTCCAAAATGGGGTCACTTGTGGGGGGTTTCCACTGTTTAGGTACATCAGGGGCTCTCCAAACGTGACATGGCATCCGATCTCAATTCCAGCCAATTTTGCATTGAAAAAGTCAAACGGCGCTCTTTCCCTGCTGAGCTCTGCCATGCGCCGAAACAGGGGTTCCCCCCAACATATCAGGTATCAGAGTACTCATGACAAATTGCACAATATTTGTTGCAGTCCAATTTTTCCTGTTACCCTTAGTAAAATAAAAAAAATTGAACCTGAAGTATTTTTTTTGTGAAAAAAAGTTAGATATTCATTTTTTTTTAAATATTCAAAAAATTCCTGTGACGCACCTAAAGGGTTAATAAACTTCTTGAATGTGGTTTTGAGCACCTTAAAGGGTGCAGTTTTTAGAATGGTGTCACTTTTGGGTATTTTCTATCATATAGACCCCTCAAAGTGGCTTCAAATGTGATGTGGTCTGTAAAAACAAAATGGTGTTGCAAAAATGAGAAATCGCTGGTCAATTTTTAACCCTTATAACTTCCTAACAAAAAAAATTTTGGTTCCAAAATTGTGCTCATGTAAAGTAAACATGTGGGAAATGTTACTTATCAAGTTTTTTGTGTGCCGTATCTCTGTGATTTAAGGGCATAAAAATTCAAAGTTGGAAAATTGCAAAATTTTCAAAATTTTTGCCAAATTTCCATTTTTTTCACAAATAAACACAAGTTATTTGAATGACATTTTACCACTATCATGAAGTACAATATGTCACGAGAAAACAATGTCAGAATCACCGGGATCCATAGAAGCGTTCCAGAGTTATGACCTCATAAAGGGACAGTGGTCAGAATTGTAAAAATTGGCCCGGTCATGAACGTGTAAACCACCCTTGGGGGCGAAGGGGTTAATGACCCGAAGCGCCTCCTGCAGGTCAAGGGCATTGTCTCTAACAGTGTCATGTGATTTCTGTCTGCAACTGAAAAATCGCATCTTTATTTCTGAAGCAGTACGGGTGTCAAAAGTATTCCTTAATTTAGCAAAAATGTCCATTACAGTCTTTTTATCTGTCGCTGGCCAAGATTTAACTTCTCTCTGAGCAGCGCCACTGAGCTGACTTGTAAGTATACTGACTTTCTGCTCCTCTGACATAGGGTAAACTTCAAAGATGCTGCGCAGCTTCTCCTTGAAGTAACTTAAGGTGTGCGATTCACCAATGGACTGTGGCAGCCATGTTCACTCGGTATATAAGGCATGGTGAGAGGCAACATGGGAGCTGCAGCTGCTGCACCCTGGGCGTCACCAGGACTAGACATCTTCCCCCATTTAACCCTTGCAGGGGTGCGACACACTGCTTCAGCTGCTGCAGGTCTTTGCTCCTGTAGGACTTTAGGCACATGGTAATCCTTTTCGTATCCTGTTCGTAATGCCAAAATTACGTGCCCCAGAGGCCGTGGGATACTCGGTACTGGGCTGCTCTTCTTAAAGGGATGTATCACAGTGGCAGTGACCTGGTCTGTGGCCCCAGGCAGTCATGTAAAAGGGGATTATTGATTAGGGATAAAGTTTATGTAGTGATTCGTGATGCCAGTTGGAGTGTTCGACTGTAGTTTAGCCACCACTGCAGATAATCCCTGGGGGAGTAGATGGTGATGGCAGTGCAGATGTTTAACCCTCTCCAACCAGGGCTGGCCCCCAGAGATTGTGATGGAAGTAGAAGGCATGGAGTAATAAGGCAGGAGACAAGGAAAGTCACGTTATCATTTACTGTAGTTCAGGTGCAGTTCAGAGGAGACATTACAACTCTCACCAGGCTATAGTCTGCTCTGGAGAATGGGAGTTATCCTTCCCTCTGCTATGACTCAGTGTAAGCTTCCTGCTATTCTAATCTCTTCAGGGACTAAGGCTTCCCAGAGTTTGGAACTTCTAGTTTAGCCTCTACTCACTGTGTTTTCCTCCTCGGGCAACTTGCAGCTTGGTTCCTGTGTGAAGCTCTTCTTACACAATCCTTCACTGATCCTAGTTTTCTGCTGTCTCTCCGGGGGGAAACACTCCACTGTTGGTTGTATAAACTCACGCAGTCTCTCAGCTTACCACCCTGCTCTGAAAGCATGGATGGCCTAGGGGCTGACTCCTTGCTTCTTATTAGCTTTACGCCTGATGGAGCACATGTCGTCATGGCTTCCAGGAGCGTTTTTCTTCCTTCTTCTTCACTGAAATAACAACTCTCGACTCCTCCCCCTCCCAGTTAGGGTATGTCTGCAAAGCTCTAAGCTTCAGACATGTAAGGTAGTGAGGTAAATTGTGTGTGTGTTGTGGTCTCTAGCAGAGAAAACATATTTCCCATTGCTCACAAAACACATGCAAAACAGTACATATTTAACCCTTTTGTGGCGATTAAGACACAGGGCGCCACAGCAGCACAAAGGCTCTAGAAAAGAGAAATGGCTCCTCACCCCCCAAAAGAAATTCAGCAAATTCTCTGCTCCCAAATCCAAATACTCCCTCCCATCTGAGCCCCAGTGTGCCTAAAAAACATTTAGTGACCACATGTTTGGCATTTCTGTAGCAATGAAAGCCTGCCTAATTTACGGGTGCATGAACTGGGCACAGTGTACGAGCAGTAGAACGTACTGGGGACTACAATGTACTGAACCCACAACATGACGTTCACACGGTTCCATGCCTGAAATTTGTAAGTTACCCTTCTCAGAGTCTGCAAGTAGAAAAATGTTGGGGTGCTCAGTGTCATCTATAATCATAGCCATCCAGCCCACTACAGATACATTTTTTGTAGATGTGAACTTGAAATGTTTCCGCTCTGTAGGGACTACCTGGGATGGAGTCTCATCCTACAATGTATGGGAACTACAATGGCAGGTTGCAATTTTCACTCAGCAACATCCACTGCTGCTTGTTTCTGGAAAATGCCCACAGAGTCAAAATTATCACTACACCTGTACATAAATTCCCAACGGGGTATAATTTCCAAAATGGGGTCACTTTAGGGGGGATTCTCCTCTTCTAGCACTTAGGGGTTCTGTATATAGAGTCCGCAAACTACTGTATTTTTCCGACTATAAGATGCACTTTATTTCCTCCAAAAATTTGGAGGAAAATGGGGGGTATCTTATAATCCAGTTATACCTGCAGTGGATGGGGGTGTGGGTTAGCAGCAGCGGCGGAGCAGTGGGTCATAGGAGACAGCTGACACTGTGCCCGCTGTTAAAGAGAAATGAGTATTCACTGCTCCCCACTCCCATAATTCCTCCCACCGCTATGGAATAAAGTGGGTGCTGATAGGTGGGAGAAGCTATGGGGTGTGTGGAGCAATAAATATTAATTTATTTCACTTTAATAGCGGGCACACTGTTAACCGCTGCAGCCGGCTTCCTGCATCTGCAGAGCAATCACGTGTGCCTGCAACTTAAGGGAATGAATATTCGCCACGCTCATGGGAGTGGAGAGCAGTGAATGTTCATACCCTTTAGTAGCGGACACGTGATCACCCGGCATTAACCGCTTCACACGCACATAGTCCCAGGCGTGGGTACAAGTGAGTATTCCAGCAGCTGTCCTCAGCTTGTAAGCAGTGCATGATGTCACTGCCATGTGCTGCTTACAAGCTGAAATTAACTGCTGGCATCAGAACAGGATGCTGCGAGGGAGCGCACGGAAGGTAAGTAAAATAGTTTGGTTTTTTTTGGTTTTCTGATGGGGGTCATGCATACCAAGATGGGGAAAGGGGGGACACACATATCAAAATAGGGATGAGGGGGGCATGCATAACAGGATAGGGATGAGGGGGCCATGTATAACAGGATAGGGATGAGGGGACCTTGCATACCATGATGGAGATGAGGGGACCATATATATCAGGATGTGGATGAGGGGACCATGTATACCAGGATGGGGATGAAGGGATCATGTATACCAGGATGGTAATGAAGGGGCCATGTATATCTGGATTGGAGACATATGTATACCAGGATGGGGGATATTAATTCAGAATTGATCACATTTTTTGCTTCAATTTTTTTCTATTTTCCGCCTCTAAAGCCTAGGTGCGTCTTATGGCCCAGTGCATCTTATAGTCTGAAAAATACGGTGTTATAGAAAATTCTGCACTCCAGTATGCCTCCTGTATAACAGTATTGCTTACCAATATGGCAAGACTCGGGAGAGATGTTTTCCTATTTGGAAATAGCTTACTCCATCCCTCCCGAGTCTCGCCGTATGGCTAAGCAGTACTGTACAGCCACATATAGGGTATTTCCACATTCAGCAGAAATTGTGGGACAAATTCTGGTGCCATTTGTATCCATTTCCTAGAGGAAAAATGTAAAATCTGAGGCTAAAATAAAATTTTGGTGGTAAAAATGTAATTATTTTTTTCTTCATTGCCCAATAGTCTAAAATTCTGTGACCCACCTTTGGTGTCAATATGATCAGTGCACATCTCAGTATACCCATTGAGAAGTGTAGTTTTTAAAATGGGGTCTCTCATGGCGGTTTTGCTATTCTCAGGGGCTTTGCCAATGTGATGTGGCATGCTCAAACCATTCCAGCAAAATGTGAACTCCATTATGGCTCTTCTTCCCTTCTGAGCTTTGCACTGTGCCTCAAACCTGCAGTAGTTTTCAATCGTATATGGGGTATTGGTGTACTCAGAAGAAATTGTACAACACATTTTATGGTCCATTTTCTCCTTATATACTTGGGAAAATATTAAAATTTGGTTTAAAATAACATTTTCCTGATGAAAATTGTGATTTTTTTTTATTTTCACTGCTCTACTTTATACATTTCTGTGAAGCAGCTGGGGGTTCAAGGTGCTCAAAACACATCTAGATACATTCCTTGAGGGGTTTAGGTTTTAAATTTATGTCACTTGTGGGGGGTTTTCACTGTTTAGGCACATCATGGTCTCTTCAAAGACATGACACCAGCAGACCATTACATCAAAGTCTGTGTTCCAAAACGTCACTTCTTTTCTGAGCCCCGCTGTGAGCCCAAACAGTAGTTTATACCAAGATATGGGGTTTCTGCTTAAATCTACTCAAATTGTATAGTGCAATTTCTCCTGTTACACTTGTGAAAATGCAACATTTGGGGCTAAAAAAAATTTTTGTTGGGAAAATGAGATTTTTTTATTTTCACGGCTTAATGTTGTAAACTTCTGTGAAGCACCTTGCATTCAAGGAGCTCACTATACATCTATACTAGTTCCCTGAGGGGTCCAGATACCAAAATGGTGTCAATTGTGGGGGGTTTCCCCTATTTAGAGGCTCTCCAAACGTGACATGGCGTCTGATGATTATTCCAGCAAATTTAGCATTCAGAAAGTAAAATGGAGCCCCTTCCCTTCCGAGCCCTGCCTTGTGCCTAAACAGTGGTTTTTCCCCAACATATGGATATTCTCAGTAGAAATTGCTCAACAAATTTTGGCAGCTATTTTTTCTTATTACATTTGCGAAAATAAATAAAATTGGGTCTAGAGTATAATTTTTGTGACAAAAAGTTAAATGTTCATTTTTTTCTTCCACATTCCAAAAATTCCTGTGATGCACCTAAAGGGTTAACAACTTCTTAAATGTGATATTTACTGTCATAGGCCCCTCAAAGTCACTTCAAATGTGAGGTGATCCCTTAAAAAAATTTTTTTGAAAAATGAGAAATTTCTTGTCAACTTTTAACCATTATAACTTCCTAATAAAATATACGTTTCAAAAATTGTGCTGATGTAAAGTAGACATGTGGGAAATGTTATTTTGTTAACTATTTTGTGTGATATAACACTCTGATTTAAGGACATAAAAAAATAAAAGATTGAATCTTCAAAATTTTCACCGAATGTCCATTTTTCTACAAATAAATACAAGATATATCAAATAAATTGTATAACTATCATGAAGTACAATATGTCATGAAAATGTAATCTCAGAATCACTGGGATCTGTTGAAGCGTTCCAGCATTATTACCTCATAAAGTGACAGTGGTCAGAACTGTAAGGCTATGTGCCCACGTTGCGTGTTAAAACGCACACAGAAAACCGGACTCCTTCCCAGAAATTGCGCGTTTTTTTCCGCGCAATTTCACCACGATTTTACCGCGATTCTGTTCGCGATTTTGCCGTGATTTTTTCAAGCACTTTCCAAGCGATTTGAAGCAACGCTTGGAAAGAGATTGACAGGTTGGTCACACTCGTCAAACATAGTGTTTGACAAGTGTGAGCAGCTTTTTACTATTGAGGCTGCCTATGCGGCCTCAATAGTAAAAGATAAAATGTTAAAAATTATAAAAAAAATAAAAAATCGGGGTATATTTACCTTCCGACGTCCCGTGCAGTCTCAGCGGTGCTCCCGTTCCCAGCGATGCCTTGCGAGACCTGTGATGACGTTGGTCTCGCGTTACTATAGCGATCTCGCGAGACCGCTAGAGTCACGCGAGACTACGTCATCACAGGACCTTGTCGCAAGGCATTACTGGGAACGCTTAGGCGCGGGACGTCGGAAGGTAAATATACCCCGATTTTTTATTTTTTATTCTTTTTTTTACAGGGGGATGGTACCCAGGGCCTGGAGGACAGTCTCCTCTCCTCCACACCGTGGGTACCAACCGCACATGAGACGCTTAACTTCCCGCATGGTGGGCATAGCCACATGCGGGAAGTAAGCGATTCTCATGCATTCCTATGGGTGCGGAATCGCGGCAATTCTTTGCGATTCCGCACAAAAGAATGATCATGCTGCGATTTTTTCCATGATGCGATTCTGCCGCGGAAAAAAGCACAGCATTAGCACAGCATGTGCGGAATGCCATAGGAATGCATGGGGTGCGTTCTGTACATGATTTTTAAACGTTTTTGCGGCAAAAACGCTTAAAAATCGCATCGTGGGCACATAGCCTAAAAATTGTCCTGTTCAGGGGGTAAAAGGATTAAAATAACACAGAATAGAAAAAAAAATAAACACTAATAATTAAAGCTGGGTAAACCCGAATAGTAAAATTCGGGATCTGTACCGAACACCTACTGTTCAGGCACGGGCCCCCAAACACGGACTTCACTAGTAAGTCCGTGTTACTGTCTGGGTTCGGTACCCTGAACACACAGTGTTTCTTGCGCTGTCATGTGCATGACAGATCAGCAAACACTGCCTTTGATTGGCGCCATCTTGGAGGAGGAAATTTTTTCTCCTCTAGCAAGATGGCGCCAGCCAGCTCCTCAGCTATCTTCAGGATCACGCCAGAGACTTTACGTGTCACCTACGTGGACGCCGCCGTGGGATTGCAAGCCTTGACAGCCAGGACACCAGCAGACTGATCTTACCTGTTTCATGAACCATTGTTCTTATATAGACATAATATACACGTTTACTCTCTAGTAACCCATTACCTCCCTGCGTGGAGTATTCTCTGTAATAAACCCATTAACTCTTGTTCTGCCTCCTGCCCGTCACTGCATCCTCCGTTTCCTGCTAACTTACACTTGGAATAGTCGACAGGATGCAGTCTACAGGCACAGAGGCAGCAGATCAAGCAGTTGGGGTGAGCCTTAGGTCCAGTATCTCCCTGGGGGCAATGTTGAGTAACGTCCCTAAGTTCACAGGGAATAATACCATGTTATGGAGCTGGACTGAGTGCATTAAAGGCATTAGCGGGATGATGAGGATGCACCCCATCACTCCTGCATTAGAATCCGAGGTGGCCCTGGATGGAGAAGCCATAGATTCAGTTATGTTACAATCCCCAGAGAGCGAGACACCTTTAACAAGGTGCTCCAAGTTTTGGAGGAGACCGATGGGAGATTACGGATGCGTCTATTTAGCCATATGCAAATGGAGGGGGAGACGGTGACTCAGTACATGAACGCCCTTCAGGAGATCCATACTGCTATCACTAGGAAAGACGGCATAGGCGTAGGGCCTACTGACGTACTGTTGCGGGATCAACTGGTGACAGGCTTGCGAGACATACTGAGAAAACAGGTGTTGCGAGAGCGCTTGCGAGTGAGTCCTCGCATGACCTTTTCAGAGATAGGAAGCGAGGCACTCACACATGAGCACGGGGAGACAGTCCCGGTAGGGAAGGTCTGTAGCCAAGAGGTATCTGTGAACATGGTCACCGAACCACGGTGGGTGGAGGAATTGCGGAAGGAAATCCGGGATATACGAGAAATGTTAGCTGAGACAAAAAATAAGTCAATAGGGACCTCAAATTCGTCAGGGGGCAGAGATGGACCTTAACCTCGCTGCAAAACAAGGATGTTCCGTCGGGGGAGGCCCCTCACCTGTTATAATTGTGGAGAAACCGGACATTTCGCTCGGGAGTGCACACGACAGAGTAGGTCCCTTTCACACCATCTGTTAAACTAGAGGGCTCTAAGCTTGGGGAACGCCGCCCGGAGCCTGAACATTCACAAAGGAGTATCAGAAGTCCCACAAATGTAGTCTCTACCTGCCCTCTCATCTGGGCTGAAATGGAAGGTCATGCAGTTCACAAGTGACTACTAGAGTTGAGCGAAACGGGTTGGTCAAATTCATAAGTCGCCGACTTTCGCTAAAGTCGGGTTTCATGAAACGAAACCCGACCATAGCGAGTGGTCGGCCATGAGGTTGGCGACCAGAGCGCCAAAGTCGCATTTCAAATGATGCTTCCAGCACCCTTTTTCAGCCAATGATGGAGGACGCACACTGTGGGCAATGCGATGACATGGGCAGCGGTCACCACCATCTTTGAGAAGGGCATGCAAGTGATTGGCTTGCTTTGTGTGGCGTCACAGGGGCTATAAAAGGGAGTGCACGCCGACCGCCATCTTACTTCTGCTGATCTTAGCATAGGGAGAGGTTGCTGCTGCTGATTCTGAATAAGGGAGAGCGTTAGGCAGGGAAGAAGAAAAAAAAACTGCTTCTGCTGGTAGCGATTTTCACTGTACAACACAACAGTTTGTGTGCAGTGACAGGGGACGATATATTTTTGTGCATCAGCTCTGTAGGTTATTAGGCTGCCTTATAAGGCTCCCTGATAGCTGCATTGCTGTTTGCACACTGCTGTGCAAACAGCTTTTTTAAAAGCAAAAATAGTTTTCTTCCTCTTTTCTGCACAGTTACCAAGCGTTCATTTTTCCACACTTTTGTGTGCAGCAGTCCTGCTTATTAGGCTGCCTGCTGCCATACTTGGACTGAGAGCATCATTGTCAGCCTCCAAAAATCTCTATTGAGATTCAAATTCTCCCCAATACTATATACACCTTGTACCTTGACATACACCAGCCTATTTCAGCCTGTTAAATTGAGGTGTAATCTATAGTGGGCATGAGATAATAGTTCAGCCTCCTAAAATCTCTAGGGAGATTCAAATTCTCCCCAATACTATATACACCTTGTACCTTGTCATATAACAGCCAATTTCAGCCTGTTAAATTGAGGTGTAATCTATAGTGGGCATGAGATAATAGTTCAGCCTCCTAAAATCTCTAAGGAGATTCAAATTCTCCCCAATACTATATACACCTTGTACCTTGTTTTACAGTACCATATAGCTGGTGGTATTTTGGGTACATTTTCCCAAAAATGAGGAAGTATGGTGGAAGAGGCCGTGGAAGTGGGCGGGGGTTGCCAGCTGGTACTGATGGTGGTGCATCTGCTGGTAGTGGCAAAAGCACAATAGCACCTAAGGCAGGAGGTGTTGAGCCTGCATCATCGTCTGGCTCCACAAGGCCTCGAAGGCTCCCTTTTCTGGGAGTAGGTAAACCGCTTTTAAAGCCGGAGCTTCAGGAACAAGTTTTGGCTTACATTGCTGACACAGCCTCCAGCTCTATCGCCTCCTCTTCTAAAGATTCAAAAAATAAAAGTACTGAGTCGTCAGTGGAGGCTCCTGGTCAGGAACAACACCTTTCCATGTGTCCTTCACCCCTACCAAAAGGGAAGGATGCGGCAGGCCACACTACAGATTACTCCATGGAGCTCTTTTCACATACCATGCCTGTGTTGTCGAGTCAAATTGTGAATTCCCCAGTCCAAGATGAATCTGACATGGAGTGCACTGATGCACAGCCACTGCTAGATTTTTCTGCTGGTACATTCACTCAGAGCCCTACATTGTCCTCGCAGTGTACTGAGCCACAATCTGACCCTGATGAAACTCAGGTGCCTCTTCCCGCATACTATACCACCTTACACGGTGACACAGAGGAAGGTGCACATGAAATTGAAGAGGAGGTGATGGATGACCCAGTTGTTGACCCAGATTGGCATCCATTGGGGGAAGAGGGTGCCGCTGCCAATAGCTCAGAAGAGGAAGAGGAGGATCCGCAGCAGGCATCGACATCGCAACAGCTGTTATCTGGCAGGCCCGTTGCAGTCCAAAAATGGGTTACAAAAACCAAAAGACTTGCAGGACAGCTTGGCCAGATGGTCAAATAAGCACAGCGTGCAAGGTCTCAAAATGTCTTCCATAGTAGGAAGAGTGCAGTGTGGCACTTTTTTTAACAAAATCCTAATGATCAGGCAAAGGTTATCTGTAAGAAGTGCGCAAAGACCTTTAGCCTAGGGAAAAATCTGAGAAATTTGAATACCAGTTGCATGCTTAGACATTTAACCACCATGCATTTGCAAGCGTTGACGGACTACCAAACCTCACGTACCACATGTGCACCTGCTTCGAATGAAGGTAGTCAGCAACGCTACATCGCTTCCCCCACTGTAAGCCCACCGGTTAGCAAACCACCAGCAGCAAATGTTAAGGTGTCGTCGCAAGGCCAAAGCAGTCAGGGAATCACAATGTTATTGCTACGAAAGACTGAATCTAGGCCATCAGCAAGACCACCAACACCATCACCATCACCAACCCTCTCTCAGTCCGCCATGTCCACCGCTAGTTCCACCATATGCAGCTCTCAAGTCCAGCTCACCCTACCAGAGACTCTGAGTAGGACAAGAAAGTACTCATCCTCTCATCCGCGTACACTTCTGTTTGGACGCCCACATTGCCAAACAAATCTTGTTTGAGATGATGCCCTACCGGTGGGTTGAAAGCGAAGCTTTCCTCGAGCTCATGGCCTATGCAGTACCACGCTATGACCTACCCAGTCAGTACTTCTTTTCTCGAAAAGCCATCCCAGCCTTCCACCTGCATGTGAAAGACAGCATTGTCCATGCACTCAAGCAATCAGTGAGTGGAAAGGTGCACCTCACAACAGATGCATGGCCAGTAGGCATGGCCAGGGCCATTACGTGTCCATCACTGCGCACTGAGTTAATGTGGTGGATGCAGGGTCTACAGGGGACAGCGGCGGTGGGACAGTGCTGCCTAGCCCACGGTATAGGAAACAGTTGGCTGTAGGCATTCGACCCTCCTCCTCCTCCAGAAGTGAAAGCTCGTCCACAGAGCACAGTCGCACAAGCACTCCATCCGCAGCTGCCAGTGCTGCACACTAGAGTTGAGCGAAACGGGTCAAAAAATTTCAAAAGTCGCCGACTTTTGGCAATGTCGGGTTTCATGAAACGAAACCCGACCCTAGGATGAGGTCGGCCACGAGGTCGGCGACTTAAGCACCAAAGATGCGTTTCAAAAGTTTGTTTTGCGCTCTTTTTCAGCCAATCAGGATCCACAAACACTGTGGGCAACGTGATGACATAGGCAGGGGTCACCACCATCTTTCAGAAGGGCATGCAAGTGATTGGCTTGCTTTGGTGGGCGTCACAGGAGGTATAAAAGGGCGTGCACGCTGACTGCCATGTTACTCATGCTGATCTCAGAATAGGGAGAGCTGCTGCTGCTGATTTTGTAGGGAGAGTGTTAGGCAGGGAAGAAGACACCAAAAACTACTTCTGCTGCTAGCGATTTTGCCTGTACAACACACCAGTCACTGTGTGTGCAGTGCAAGTGGAGACTATATTTTGCTGGATCAGCGGTGTTGGTTGTTAGGCTGCCTTCTAAGGCTTCCTGACGGCTGCATTGCTGTTTACCCACTGCTCTGCAAACTGCTTTTTTAAAAGCAATCCTAATTTTTTTTTGTCCTGGTGAGGTACTGAGCGTGCATTTTTTCACACATTACAGCGGTGCACACTCCTCACACAGTACCGTGTAACGGCTGTTATCACAGCCACAGTGAAGCTATCTGTGTGTCACTCTGTAAGGATAAGATGAGGACATGTTCCGTTCTTACAGACCTGCACCTTCTAGTTTTGTCTAGCTTTCAAACAGTTAAATATATTTGCTGTTTGATCACATTCAAAACTATAGAGAGACAGCGTGTGTCAGTCCGTATACTTAAAAAACACGGAGCTTGACAATTTTACGTACACCGGACAGCCGTGTACATGCACGCTCCTCTCTCAGTACCGTGTAACGGCTGTTATCACGGCCACAGTGAAGCTATCTGTGTGTCACTCTGTAAGGATAAGTCGAGAACATGTTCCGTTCTTACATACCTGCACCTATACACCTTGTAGTTTGTCATACACTAGCCAATTTCTGCCTGTGACATAGCGCTGTGATATTCACTGGGCCTCACACAATCCAAAAGTGTCCAGTGTCCACAAGTGTGTGCTGAAATTCAAAATCTCTGTTATCCTCTAGTGACATTTTTCACACCAGCGACATCAAGCCTGTGACATAGCGCTGTGATATTCAGTGGGCCTCGCACAATCCAAAATTGTCCAGTGTCCACAAGTGTGTGCAGAAATTCTAAATCTCAGTTATCCTCTAGTGACATTTTTCACACCTGCGACATCGAACCTGTGACATAGCGCTGTGATATTCAGTGGGCCTCACACAATCCAAAAGTGTCCAGTGTCCACAAGTGTGTGCAGAAATTCAAAATCTCCGTTATCCTCTAGTGACATTTTTCACACCTGCGACATCGAGCCTGTGACAGAGCGCTGTGATATTCAGTGGGCCTCACACAATCCAAAAGTGTCCACAAGTGTGTGCAGAAATTCAAAATCTCCGTTATCCTCTAGTGACATTTTTCACACCTGCGACATCGAGCCTGTGACATAGCGCTGTGATATTCAGTGGGCCTCACACAATCCAAAAGTGTCCAGTGTCCACAAGTTTGTGCAGAAATTCAAAATCTCCGTTATCCTCTAGTGACATTTTTCACACCTGCGACATTGAGCCTGTGACATAGCGTTGTGATATTCAGTGGGCCTCACACAATCCAAAAGTGTCCAGTGTCCACAAGTGTGTGCAGAAATTCAAAATCTCCGTTATCCTCTTGTGACATTTTTCACACCTGCGACATCGAGCCTGTGACATAGCGCTGTGATATTCAGTGGGCCTCACACAATCCAAAAGTGTCCAGTGTCCACAAGTGTGTGCAGAAATTCAAAATCTCCGTTATCCTCTAGTGACATTTTTCACACCTGCGACATCGAGCCTGTGACATAGCGCTGTGATATTCAGTGGGCCTCCAACAATCCAAAAGTGTCCAGTGTCCACAAGTGTGTGCAGAAATTCAAAATCTCCGTTATCCTCTAGTGACATTTTTCACACCTGCGACATCGAGCCTGTGACATAGCGCTATGATATTCAGTGGGCCTCACACAATCCAAAAGTGTCCAGTGTCCACAAGTGTGTGCAGAAATTCAAAATCTCCGTTATCCTCTAGTGACATTTTTCACACCTGCGACATTGAGCCTGTGACATAGCGCTGTGATATTCAGTGGGCCTCCAACAATCCAAAAGTGTCCAGTGTCCACAAGTGTGTGCAGAAATTCAAAATCTCCGTTATCCTCTAGTGAAATTTTTCACACCTGCGACATCGAGCCTGTCATATAGCGCTGTGATATTCAGTGGGCCTCACACAATCCAAAAGTGTCCAGTGTCCACAAGTGTGTGCAGAAATTCAAAATCTCTGTTATCCTCTAGTGACATTTTTCACACCTGCGACATCGAGCCTGTGACATAGCGCTGTGATATTCAGTGGGCCTCACACAATCCAAAAGTGTCCAGTGTCCACAAGTGTGTGCAGAAATTCAAAATCTCCGTTATCCTCTAGTGACATTTTTCACACCTGCGACATCGAGCCTGTGACATAGCGCTATGATATTCAGTGGGCCTCACACAATCCAAAAGTGTCCAGTGTCCACAAGTGTGTGCAGAAATTCAAAATCTCCGTTATCCTCTAGTGACATTTTTCACACCTGCGACATTGAGCCTGTGACATAGCGCTGTGATATTCAGTGGGCCTCACACAATCCAAAAGTGTCCAGTGTCCACAAGTGTGTGCAGAAATTCAAAATCTCCGTTATCCTCTAGTGACATTTTTCACACCTGCGACATCGAGCCTGTGACATAGCGCTGTGATATTCAGTGGGCCTCACACAATCCAAAAGTGTCCAGTGTCCACAAGTGTGTGCAGAAATTCAAAATCTCTGTTATCCTCTAGTGACATTTTTCACACCTGCGACATCGAGCATGTGACATAGCGCTGTGATATTCAGTGGGCCTCACACAATCCAAAAGTGTCCAGTGTCCACAAGTGTGTGCAGAAATTCAAAATCTCCGTTATCCTCTAGTGACATTTTTCACACCTGCGACATCGAGCCTGTGACATAGCGCTGTGATATTCAGTGGGCCTCACACAATCCAAAAGTGTCCAGTGTCCACAAGTGTGTGCAGAAATTTAAAATCTCAGTTATCCTCTAGTGACATTTTTCACACCTGCGACATCGAGCCTGTGACATAGCGCTGTGATATTCAGTGGGCCTCACACAATCCAAAAGTGTCCAGTGTTCACAAGTGTGTGCAGAAATTCAAAATCTCCGTTATCCTCTAGTGACATTTTTCACACCTGCGACATCGAGCCTGTGACATAGCGCTGTGATATTCAGTGGGCCTCACACAATCCAAAAGTGTCCAGTGTCCACAAGTGTGTGCAGAAATTCAAAATCTCCCCTGTCCTATAGACACCTTGTACCTTGTTTTACTTTACTATATAGTTTGTTGGATTTTGTCTACATTTCTACCAAAAATGAGGAAGGCTGGTGGAAGAGGCCGTGGAATTGGGCGGGGGTTGGTAGCTGGTAATGATGGTGTTGGTGGTGGATCTGATGGTAGTGGCAAAAGCAAAATAGGACCGAATGCAAGAGGTGTTGAGCCTGCGTCATCGTCTGGCTCCACAAGGCCTCGAAGGCTAAGTTTTCTAGGAGTTGGCAAACCGCTTTTAAAGCCAGAGCCTCAGGAAAAAGTTTTGTCTTACATTGCTGACCCAGCCTCCAGCTCTATCGCCTCCTCTTCTGAAGTTGTAAAAAATAAAAGCACTGAGTCGTCATTGGAGGCTCATGTTCATGAACCACACCTTTCCTTGTGTCCTTCACCCCAACCAAGATTGAAGGATGACGCAGGCCATACTACTGATTACTCCATGGAGCTGTTTTCACATACCATGCCTGGATTATCAAGTGAAATGGTGAATTACCCAGGCCAAGATGAATCTGACATGGAGTGCACTGATGCACAGCCACTGATAGATGATTCTGCTGGTACATTCACTCAGAGCACTACATTGTCCTCGCAGTGTACAGAGCCAGATTCTGACCCTGATGAGACTCAGGTGCCCCTTCCCGCACACTATACCACCATACACGGTGACACAGAGGAAGGTGCACATGACATTGAAGAGGAGGTGATGGATGACCCAGTTGTTGACCCAGATTGGCATCCATTGGGGGAAGAGGGTGCTGCTTCCAATAGCTCAGATGAGGAGGAGGAGCATCCACAGCAGACATCGACATCGCAACAGCTGTTATCTGGCAGGCCCGGAGCACTCCAAAGACAGGTTCCAAAAATCAAAAGAGTTGCTGGACAGCTTGTCCAGAGGGTCAAAATATCACAGTGTGCTAGGCCGCAAAATGTCTGCCAAAGTAGGAAGAGTTCAGTGTGGCACTTTTTTGAACAAAACCCTCATGATCAGGCCAAGGTTATCTGTAAGAAGTGCGCAAAGACCTTTAGCCGAGGGAAAAATCAGAAAAATTTGAATACCAGTTGCATGCTTAGACATTTACCAGCATGCACTTGCAAGCGTGGACACAACACCAAACCTCAAGTGCCACATGTGCAACTGATCACAAAGAAGGTAGTCAGCAACGCTACATTGTTTCCCCCACTGTAAGCCCACCGGTTAGCACAGCAGCAAATGTTGAGGTGTCGTTGCAAGGCCACAGCAGTCAGGGAATCCCACTGTTATATCAACGAAAGACTGAATCTAGGCCATCAGAAAGAACACCAACTCCATCACCATCATCAACCCTCTCTCAGTCCGCCCTGTCCACCGCTACTTCCACCATATGCAGCTCTCAAGTCCAGCTCACCCTCCCAGACACTATGAGTAGGTCAAGAAAGTACTCAGTCTGTCATCCGCGTACACTGGGTTTGAACGCCCACATTGCCAAACTAATCTCGTTAGAGATGATGCCCTATCGGTTGGTGGAAAGCGCAGCTTTCCGTGAACTCATGGCCTATGCAGTACCACGCTATGACCTACCCAGTCACCACTTCTTCTCTCGCAAAGCCATCCCAGCCCTCCACCATCATGTGAAAGACCGCATTGTCCATGCACTCAAGCAGTCAGTGAGTGGAAAGGTGCACCTCACAACTGATGCATGGTCCAGTCGGCATGGCCAGGGCTGTTACGTGTCCATCACTGCGCACTGGGTTAATGTGGTGGATGCAGGGTCCACAGGGGACAGCGGTGGTGGGACAGTGCTGCCTAGCCCATGGTATAGGAAACAGTTGGCTGTAGGCGTTCGACCCTCCTCCTCCTCCTCCTCCAGAAGCGAAAGCTCGTCCACAGAGCGCAGTCGTACGAGCACTCCATCTGCAGCTGCCACTGTTGCACACGAGGTGTCCACCTATTGAGCAGCTAGTGGAAAGCGTCAGCAGGCTGTGTTGCAGATGATGTGTTTCGGGCGACAGACACACCGCCGAGGTGCTGGCCGAGTACTTTCAGCGACAAACTGAGTCATGGCTGGGCCGTGTACATCTTGAGGCAGGCAAGGTAGTTAGTGATAACGGCCGTAATTTTGTGGCAGCCATAGCCCTTTCAAAACTCAGCCACATACCTTGCCTGGCTCACACCTTGAACCTGGTGGTGCAGTGCTTCCTCAATAATTATCCAGAGTTAACAGCCCTGCTCCAGAAGGTGCGAAGACTGTGCGCGCACATCCGCCGGTCACCTGTACACTCCATTCGTATGCAGAAGCTGCAGCGATTGCTCCACCTTCCCAACCACTGCCTCATTATCGACATTGCAACAAGGTGGAACTCCACCCTGCACATGGTGGAGCGGCTGTGCGAGCCGAGGCAGGCCATAATGCATTTGTGGGAGGATACATGGCCAGGCACTTTGAGAGCAGACATGGAGTTGACAGGTGTGCAGTGGTCGAAGCTGAAAGACCTCTGTAAAGTCCTTCAGTGTTTTGAGGAATGCACACGGCTGGTAAGCGCAGACGACGCCATCCTAAGCATGAGCATCCCACTTATGCGTCTGCTCATGCAAACTTTGACGCACCTTAAGGAGCAGGCGTCTGCAGCCAATGTTGACGAGGAGAAAGAGGTGGAGGGAATCCTTGATGACATTCAGCTATTGTCTGCTCAGGGACCTCTCATGGACGAGGTGGAGGAAGAAGAGGAGGAGGAGGATGATGATGGGGATGATTACTTAGGGGAGGAGGATGCATCTCGTGGGGCAAGCGAAAATGTTGGCGTGGCAAGGTCTGGTACAGGGTTTGTGCGTGGCTAGAGGGATGTGGATTTGCCAGAAAGTGCTCCTCCACCCAGCACTCGCAGTGCATCATTGACACCGGTTACATTGGCCCACATGTCAGATTATGCCTTGCAGATCCTAAAAAGGGACCCACGCATTGCCAAAATGATGAACGATGACGACTACTGGTTGGCCAGCATCCTGGATCCACGCTATAAAGGCAAATTACAAAACATCATGCCACAGGAGAACCTTAACCTAATATTGGCTACTAAACAAGCAACTCTGGTTAACCGGTTGGCTGAGGCATTCCCAGCACACATCAGCGGTGATGGTTCTCACACGAGCTGTACGGGCCGGGGGCAGCTTGGCAGAGGTGTTCGTGGTGCACACAGCAGAAGTGGCGTTGGAGACAGGGGTTTCATGACAATGTTGTGGACTGATTTTTCACGGACCGCTCACACAACTGTTAATACAGCATCGATGGAAAGTGACAGGAGACAGCAGTTGTCAATTATGGTTAACAACTACTTTTCCTCCCATATCGATGTTCTCTCGCACAGGTCATTCCCCTTTGACTATTGGGCCGCTAAACTGTACACCTGGCCTGAATTGGCACAATATGCCTTACAGGAGCTCGCTTGCCCAGCTGCAAGTGTGCTATCGGAAAGAGTCTTCAGTGCAGCTGGATCAATCCTGACAGAACAAAGGACCCGTCCGTCAACCCAAAATGTGGATGATCTAACCTTCATTAAAATGAACCATGCATGGGTTTCCAAGGATTTTGTCCCACCTTCCCTTGATGACACATAGGTTGCCAGAAAAATGGCTTGCTTTGGTCCTCCTCCTATTCCGCGAACTTGACCTATTTCGCCTTTTGCAGCAGCTGAATGACCCACATCTACATATGCCACTTTGTAAACCTCCCTAAGTGGGCGGCCCCCCCATGGCCGGGGTCACCACCTAGCGCACAAAACCGTGCGAGTGCCGTTGCCCTGGACAGGTGGGTAGACCAACTCTTGGGCACGGGCACTGGCATAGGGTCCCTCATAGTGCAATCAAGTGTCTCTGACAGTGGTGGTGCACATCCGCCGTCAGACACACCGCCGTACTATGAGGGGCCCAGTGCCAGTACCGACGCCCATGAGTGTGCCCCCCTTACTTGGGCAGGGCCCCAGCATTTGCAATGTTTACCTCTCCCTGCTCCTCCGCTGTGTAGTCTGTGCTGTCAAATCCTTCACTGGGACTGCCACTACAAATTGATTGAACTGAAAGATGATGGTTAAGATGTAGCTATGCCCTGTCCTGCTGGCCGGGCTCTAGCTCCAGATGATCAGTGGCTTCCATTTCTTATGGACGTCGACTCACAATTACATGCAGTGGTGGTTTATCATCAGCTTTCACAGTTTTCCTACTCACAAACGTGTGACATTCCGGCGCACATTTCAAAATGTGCCCTCTCATGCCAATCAAATAGAATCGCCTATGGCCTGTGGCTTCTGTCTTTTGCACTCCAAAGTTACGTGACAGATCATGATAGCCAGTGAGCACCATGTCTACATCGCTCCCTGTGATAAAAATTGGATTGAGATGAGTAACAGTGATGGAATCAACGGAAGTACGATACAACAACACTTTATTCACAAAAAAATGTTTCACTGTCTCAACACACAAATTAATTGAGGGTCAGCATCGCCTATGAGAATTGTGACGGAAGTTTTTCCCGTGAATAATAATTCCTAGATTTCTGCAATCAATAGCCTTTATGTCACTAATTGTATGCATCTCATTTCCTATTGCGGAGAGGCTGGACTGTATTACTGAGATAGAAATATATATGAAGATTTAAAAATAGCACCAAAAGTATATAGTTGTGTACGCCTCAAATGCATTTCCTTTTTTCCACTTTTTAGATTGCTGTGTAATCCATACTGAGAACACGGAGATTTTACATGTTTAAACTATGCTATATATACCTGCTATCCAGTGATAAAGTACCCTTTCTCAACTTTGTACAATCTGGTCAAATCCATACTGGGCCTGAGAACATCTGAGTCTGCCTCCTGATCTATAGACATATATTTTTAATGTGTAAACTAGGCTACATGAATACGTGTTATCCGGTGAAACTGTACCCTTTATCAACTTTCTACAATGTTGTTGAATCCATACTGGGCCTGAGAACGGCTGCCGAGCTGTTAAGCAAGCTACAGCACCTGTGGTTTGGGCACGTAATTTTTTCAGGAATGACGGTTAGGCCTAACTCCGGAATTGCAGTTGACCTGAATTTACTGGGAAATCATCGCTCGCGGGGAATAATCTGAGTCCCAGATCCCCATCACTAACGGAGTTCAGCAGGTTATCTGCACCTGTAAGCGACAAAAGCTGGTCCTTTCAGTGTATCATGCATGCAGCCCTGGACATGTACTGGAATGCTAGACCTGTTATTGCTCGATCTCACGTGCCACAGCCTCGCGTATCCCTCTAGTAAGCTTGACGCATACCGCGGGGCCATGCCGGAGTCTCGGTCGTTAACGGAATAAAGCTGAGAAATCGCTAGCACAACTACAAACGGACATAGCACACCACACACAGAATCGACAAAGCTTGCAATCTGTCCATCTTTTCTGTAGCTTGTATGGTAGTGGTTTCCCGGGTGCAGTCCAATTAAGCCACAGACTCCACTCCTGGTGGTGCCCTTTTGGACATTCCTTTAAGGTTCAGCTTTGCAATCATACTGCCCCCGGAAACCAAAAACTTTGCCTTCAGGGACGCTGTTTGGAGGTTCGTGGGAATAACGCCGCCCGATCAGCAGTCGGCATATGGGTCGCCCTCCCAGGGCTGTGGGGTACTCGGTACCGGGCCGGTGTCAGTGGGATGTGTCACAGCAGCGGTGACACGGACGGTGGCCCTGGGCGCCCATGTAAAGGGCGTGGTATAATGGTAAAGAGTTTATATAGATAGTTTGACGCCACCTGTGGTGCTCGGCAACATAGATGTTAGGCCGACGCTGCATGCAGATCCTCTGGGACTGATGGTATTGTGCAGCAAAGATGGTGAAGCTCCCCACAGGTGGAGTTGGAGTCCCAGGGAAGTGTAGATGTAGTGATGGGGGAAAGGCACAGGCGGTGTAGGTGCTGGTACCCAGATGTAGCGGTGCTGGAATAACTGTAGGACACCAGAGCGTGCAGTTCCAAAGCTTTACTCACAGTCTGCAGGTTACACAGATGCCTGCTTCCATGCTGTGTCCTCCGGGTCATGACCTCTGCCAACCTCCGGGACCAGAATGGAAAGCTCCCTTCCAACACTCCGCCAACATGTACCTTCCTGAACGTCTCCTTTCTAGCGCTTGTGGGGGAAGCACTCACAGGACCGTGGTTCACTGAAACGCCTCCTGTCTAACAGATGTTCCTCAGACTTTACTTGTATGGCAGACAGCTGTAGCCTTTTCCTTCTGCCTCGCACACGTCGATGCTGGGGCCTCCGAGCCTTAGTTGGGTACAGAGCATTTATAGCTGCTACTTCCCCCGGTTTCTGCTGCAGGAATGTCAGTGTCCCTACAAACTCGGAGACCGGAATCCGGACCATGCGCTCCAGCTAGGAGTGAGCCTTAACTCTGCTCATCCTCCAGCTCCACTTCTCACATCCACACACTTCCCCTTCCCTGCACAGAGTGCCCAAACTTACCTCCTCCCGACCACAGAGAGCAGCTCCTCAGCAGTCAGGTTCAGAGGTCTCCCTGCTGGCCTGGAGTGGGAAATGTGTTGTGTGTTGGTTTCACTGCTAGAGAGATCCATCGTTGCTCCCAAGCTTGACAACACACTCCCTAGGAGGAAGGCAATGCCACAGTGGCGACTGTACTCTTAGGGACGCCACAAGTGCACTGAGGCCCAGCCACTGCTGGATGACGCTGCTGGTACATTGACCCAGACCACTACATTCCCCTCACACTCTACACAGCCAGAATCTGACCCAGAGGAAACTCAGGTTCCCCTTCCCGCATACTATACCACCTTACACGGTGACAAAGAGGAAGGTGCAGATGAAAGTGCAGGTTCCTTGAGCAGGTGGGGGGGCATACTCATGGGCGATGGCACTGGCACAGGGCACTGCATAGTACGCAAAAGTGTCTCTGCCGGTGGGAGGGCCTAAACAGCCAAGTGCAGTGAGATGGAAGATGGGGACGACAAGGAGTTCAGAGTAGTGCAGGGATTCCCTAGCAAGGAGACTTATGTAATTGTTTTCAATGTTGGGACAGCAATTTTTGGGGAGCACTATACTCTGGTGAATGATATATGGGGCCCACCATACACTGGAGCATTCCAAAGGTGGACATCAGACACTGGAGCAGCATTTACAGGGCCCATTATACACTAGAGCAGTAGAAATGGGGCCCATTATATATGGAGCATTATTTGGGCCCATAAGACAGTGGAGCTTCATCCATTGGGACCAACATATACTGTAGCATTATGTGGAGCTCATCATATACGGTTTGAAACATTATATGGGAATAATGATTCCGTATGGAGAAATATATGGGCCTCATTACTCTGTATAGCGCACTAAGCGCTGTCCATAATACTGTATGGAGTTATATACTGTCCGTTTTTGGAGGTATTGGAGAATTTAAAATGGATATCAGTCATGAGATGTAAGAAGTGAAGTATTTTTCATTGTACTATACTGCTATTTCTCTGCCGTATCGGAGCATCATGAGTTGTGGTATGTGTTAAAGGGGCGCTCTTTGGCCCTGGGCCCACGAAAACCTGGAGCCAGCACTCCCCCCCACAACTGTAGCCAAATAACCCCCATTTTTCAGTTCTTCAGTGCGTAACTAGTATTATGAAGTTAATTAAGGTTGACAAGCTTCAGTAACAAGAATTTATGCTTTTGGCATTCAAATGGGCACTGTTGGTGTGTTTCCTGTCCTCCTCTCACTGCCGACTTTAATTCTCCATTGACTTACATTGGGTTTCGTGTTTCGGGACCACCCCGACTTTTCCCTATAGTCGGCCGATTTTGCTCGACCCGACTTTTGGAAAAGTCGGGTTTCATGAAACGAAACTCGACCCTAAAAAAACAAAAGTCGCTTAACACTACTTTCTGGTTTTCTGTGACTTAGCTTGTTCTGCTTTTTTTTCCTCGGTGACCCATTCATAACAGAATCACCAGCCATACCGCAGATTCTAGGGTACTCAAAAGCAGGAAAAAGTTGTTAAAAAGATAAAGGGTCAGAATTTTTTTTTATATTTTTTCCTCTTTTTTCTCTAGGGCCGTAGGAGGATTTTTTTTTTCTTTTTCCTAATGGAGATTAAGCAATTGTCTGATCGTGTGGAGCAGCTGGCTGCTGAAGTGCAGGGAATTTCCACCTATCTCATTCGGTCACATGCTGCTGAACCTAAGATCCCTACTCCTGATGTGTTTTCTGGGGATCAGTCTAAATTTCTGAATTTTAAGAATAATTTTAAATTATGTCTGGCCTTGAAGCCTAACTCATCGGGGAGCTCTTTGCCACAGGTTAAAATTGTCATCTCCTTGCTGCGCGGCGATCCCCAGGATTGGGCTTTTTCTCTGACACCTGAAAATCCTATCCTGACTAGTGTGGATGCATTTTTTCAAGCCTTGGGGTTGTTGTATGATGAGCCTAATGCTGTTGATCAAGCTGAGAGAACCCTGTTGGCATTAAGCCAGGGTCAGGATTCTGCAGGGTTATACTGTCAAAAATTCCAAAAGTGGGCGGTCCTTACTACATGGAATGATAGTGCATTGGCAGCTCTCTTTCGGAAGGGTTTATCAGAGACCATAAAAGATGTTATGGTGGGATTTCCTGTTCCTTCTGGTCTGGATGATTCTATGTCATTAGCCATTCAAGTTGATTGGCGTTTACGTGAACGTAAAACTACATGGGAGGCGCTGCCGCCTTTTGAACAAGCGTCTGAACCTATGCAATGTGATGGGGTTTTGTCTAGGGCGCAACATCAGGAGTTTAGAAGGTGTAATAAGCTGCGTTTTTTCTGTGGAGATGCCTCTCATATTATTTCTGTCTGCCCAAAACGAGAGAAACATTTTGCACACACATTTGCTGTCGGCAGTATACAACCTAAGTTTCTTTTGGCAATTACTCTGATCTGCTCCTTATGCACGTTTTCCACGAAGGCTTTTGTGGATTCAGGAGCAGCGTTGAATCTGATGGATTTGGACTTTGCTAAACATTGTGGTTTTTCCATGACGCCGCTGCGGACGCCTATTCCTTTGAGGGGTATTGATGCTACTCCTTTGGCAGAAAATAAACCTCAGTTTTGGACCCAGGTGACAATGTGAGTTGCCCCAGACCACCAAGAAAATTGTAAATTTTTGGTGCTGCATAATATGCATGATACTATTGTTCTGGGTTTTCCTTGGCTGCAAACTCATAATCCAGTTTTGGATTGGAAATCTGGGTCTGTGGTGAGTTAGGGTTGTCAGTGTGTTCTTAGGGACGCTCCTGTTTTCTCCACCTCTCCTCAGTCTCATGATATTCCTGATTATCTAGACGATTTTTCTGATGTATTTAGTGAGAGCAAGTCTGCGTCTTTGCCTCCTCATAGGAGTTATGACTGTGCAATTGAGTTGATGCCTGGGTGTAAATTTCCCAAGGGTCGGCTTTTCAACTTATCAGTACCCAAACATGATGCTATGCAATCCTATATTAAGGAGTCGTTGGAGAAGGCTCATATTAGACCATCCCCGTCACCTTTAGGTGCTGGGTTTTTTTTTGTGGCCAAAAAAGATGGTTCATTAAGGCCGTGTATTGATTATCGTTCCCTTAACAAGATGACGGATAAATATCAGTACCCGTTACCTCTGATGTCTGATTTATTCTCCAGAGTTAAGAGTGCCTGCTGGTTTACTAAGCTTGACCTCAGGGGGGCGTATAATCTTATTCGGATCAAGCATGGGGATGAAAGGAAGACGGCGTTTAATACTCCGGAGGGCCATTTTGAGTACCTGGTGATGCCTTTTGGGCTCACTAATGCCCCTTCTGTCTTCCAGTCCTTTATGTAGTGAAACCTCCACCAGGGGGAGCTGGTGAGGGAAGAGAGGTTATACACTAAGAGCAGCAACCCTGAGCAACAGCACAGGTGCCACAGGTAACAAGAGAGAATAGTCAGACGAACCGAGTCATAAACTAACAGGAGCAGACGTACCAGAAGGAGCAGCAATACACGTAGTCAAAATACCAAAGCCGAGAGTCAGAAAGCCAGAACATGAGCACGGGGTCCAAAACGTGAGACGAAATATGTGGTCGGGGTACAAGCCAGGGAGTCAGATGCCAGAGAGGGAACGTAACAGCAGAGACGAATACCAAGAGACGGGGTCAGAAATCAGTCCGGGTCATACACGTGAATATCAGTCAAAGGCAGGAGGATCACCAGGGTACAAGGGTCAGTGGCTCTAAACTGCAAGCTTGAGCTATCTCTAACACTGGTCAGCAGGCTGTGAGGGATTTAAATAGCCCAGCTAGCTCCAGAACGAGCCTGAGGGGATTAACCCCCGCATGACCAGTCCGGAGTGAAGACAGCAGGAGATAAACTCCGGACTGGACCATGACACTTTATGAATGATATTTTCCGTGACCTTGTGGATAAGTTTTTGATCATCTATCTGGTTGATATTTTGATCTTTTCTAGTGATTGGGATTCTCATGTGGAACACGTCCGGACTGTGTTCCGGATTTTGAGGGAGAATTCCCTGTTTGTTAAGGGATCGAAATGCCTCTTTGGTGTACAGAGGATTTCATTTTTGGGATTTATCTTATCTCCATTGACTATTGAAATGGACCCGGCCAAGGTACAGGCCATTTATGATTGGGTTCAGACTACTTCTTTGAAGGTCCTCCAGAATTTTTTGGGTTTTGCTAATTTCTATCGTAAATTTATAGGTAATTTTTCTGGTATTGTCAAACCACTGACTGATCTGACCAAGAAGGGCGCTGATGTGCTGAATTGGTCTCCTGAGGCTATCTCAGCATTTCAGGAGCTTAAGCAGAGATTTACTTCAGCTCCAGTTTTATGGCAACCTGTTGTCTCACTTCCTTTTCAGGTGGAGGTAGATGCTTCTGAGATTGGTGCAGGAGCTGTTTTGTCCCAAAAAGACCCTGTGACTTCTAAGATGAATCCCTGTGCCTTCATTTCTCGAAAGTTCTCCCCATCTGAACGCAACTATGACGTGGGGAATCGGGAATTGTTGGACATGAAGTGGACATTTGATGAGTGGAGACATTGGTTGGAGGGAGCTAGACATCAAGTTGTGGTCCTCACCGATCACAAGAATTTGATTTATCTGGAGTCGGACAAACGCTTGAATCCTAGACAGGCTTGATGGGTCTTGTTTTTCACGCGTTTTAATTTTGTGGTCTCTTTTCTTCCTGGCACTAAGAATGTTAAGGCAGACGCCCTTTCTAGGAGTTTCTTTGCCGCTTCTCTTAGTGTGACCGAGCCTACTACCATCCTAGGTGAGGGGGTAGTTCTCTCTGCCATTTCGCCCGATTTGAGACGCGCCCTGGAGAAATTTCAGGAGGATAAACCTGAGCGTTGCCCTATGGGAAAATTGTATGTTCCTGACCAGTGGAGAAAGAGAGTGATGTCTGAAATTCATTGCTCCGCATTGGCTGGTCATCCAGGTACTTTTGGTACCAGAGATTTGGTGAGTCGGTCCTTTTGGTGGCCTGCTGTTGTGAGTTCATTTTCCCCTCCGTCACTGGGGCCTGGTGAACTCCCTGTTCTAATGAAGGAAGGTAGTGAGCCTGATTATCAGTCACCTGGGACTAATGAAGACGATTGGCTGTGTGGAGTCACTGACTGGATTTAAGGCAGCCTACGCCCTTTCTGCCCTGCGGGTGATTTCTCTGTGGACTCTTGGACACCAGTCTGATTCCTGCTCTCCTAAAGCTAAGTTTTCTGTTTTGCCTTTTTGCATTTAAGATTTGTTTTTGTTTTTCTTGCTTTTTGGATTCTGCCACTCCCTGCTGGAGTGTGCAGTGTTCCGTTAGCTCTGTCTTCTGAAAGTACCTGAGTGCTGATTTAGTTTTTGAAGCTTAGTTGCTTCAGGGCCATTTTTATATCAGCTTGTTGGCTTTTGTCTCTGATAGGGTTTTGGCAGATTTCAGACAGCAGCCTTCCTATCCGTTCCTATCTAGGTAGTTTTTGGGCCCCGTCTTTGCTCAGCCTGTCTTTCTGTCTGTGTAAGTGTTTTCATCTTGCTTCACCGTCATTATATGTGGGGGGCTGCCTATTGCTTTGGGGTCTGCTCTGGGGCAGTTAGATTTCCCCTTTCCTTCTTTAGGCCTATGTATCTCTCCGGCTGTGATCGAGGGGTCTAGGTCATCGTAAGAACCCCTCACGGCTACTGCTAGTTGTGTTGATAGGTTCAGGGGTCTGCAATCTGATAGTTGCCAACTTCTCTGGTTTTCTGGACTTATCTAGCATTTCTGTTTTTGCCTCCTACAGTGACTCAATCATAACAGAATCACCCGCCCAATCGCAGATCCTGGGGTACTCAATAGCAGGAAAGAATTGTGTTTAAAAAAAAAAAAAAAAAAAAGTGTGTATATTCTTTCCTCTATATCTCTGAGGCCGTAGGGGGAATTTTTTTTTTCTCTCAATGGAGATAAAGCAAGTGTCTGATCGTGTGGAGCAGCTCGCTGCTGAAGTGCGAGGAATTTCCGCCTATCTTGCTCGTTCACATGCTGTTGAACCAAAGATCCCCACACCTGATGTATTTTTTGGGGATCGATCTAAATTTTTGAGTTTCAAAAATAATTGTAAATTATTTTTTGCTTTGAAGCCTAACTCGTCAGGGAGCCCCGCGCAGCAGGTTAAAATTGTCATCTCTTTGCTGCGCGGCGATCCCCAGGATTGGGCGTTTTCTTTGAAACCAGATGACCCTATTCTGACTAATGTGAATGCATTTTTTCAAGCCTTGGGGTTGCTGTACGACGAACCTAATGCTATTGATCAGGCTGAAAAGACCCTGTTAGCATTGAACCAGGGTCGAGAATTTGCAGAGTTGTACTGTCAAAAGTTCCAAAAGTGGGCGGTCCTTACTACCTGGAATGATAGTGCCTTGGCTGCTCTCTTTCGGAAGGGTTTGTCAGAAGCCGTAAAAGATACTATGGTGGGATTTCCTGTTCCCTCTGGTCTGGACGATTCTATGTCTTTAGCCATTCAGGTTGATCGGCGTTTACGTGAACGCAGGATTACACGAGAGGTGTTGCCACCGGTTGAACAGACGTCTGAACCTATGCAATGTGATAGAGTTTTGTCTAAGGCGCAACGTTAGGAATTCAGAAGGCGCAATAAGCTGTGTTTTTTCTGTGGGGATGCCTCACATATTATTTCTGTTTGTCCTAAACGTGAGAAACGCTTTGCACACACGTTTTCTGTTGGTGGGGTTCAGCCTAAGTTTCTTTTGGCGATTACTCTGATCTGTTCCCTGTCCACATTTTCCGCCAAGGCTTTTGTGGATTCGGGAGCAGCGCTAAACCTAATGGACTTGGATTTTGCTAAACGTTGTGGATTTCCGTTGACACCTCTGCAGACGCCTATCCCTTTGAGGGGGATTGATGCTACCCCTCTGGCTAAAAATAAACCTCAGTTTTGGACCCAGTTGGTCATGCGGGTCGCCCCAGACCACCAAGAAAATTGCAGATTTTTGGTGTTGCATGGTCTGCATGATGCCGTTGTTCTGGGGTTTCCCTGGTTGCAGATTCATAATCCAGTTTTGGATTGGAAGTCTGTGTCTGTGGTGAGTTGGGGTTGCCGGTGTACCTTTAGTGAGGCTCCGGTTTTTTCCACCTCTCCTCAGTCACATGAGGTTCCTGACTATTTGGCGGACTTCTATGATGTATTTAGTGAGAATGAGTCTGCGTCCTTGCCTCCTCATAGGAGTTATGACTGTGCAATTGAACTAAGCCCGGGGTGTAAATTTCCTAAGGGTCGGCTCTTCAATTTATCTGTACCCGAGCACAAGGCTATGCGGTCCTATATTAAGGAGGCGTTGGAGAAGGGTCATATTAGACCATCCTCTTCACCCTTAGGTGCCGGTTTTTTTTTGTGGCCAAGAAGGATGGTTCTTTAAGGCCTTGTATTGATTATCGTGCCCTCAATAAAATTACTATTAAATATCAGTATCCGTTACCCCTGATTTCGGATCTATTCTCTAGAGTCAGAGGTGCTTGCTGGTTTACCAAGCTTGACCTCAGGGGGGCGTATAATCTTATCCGCATTAAGCAGGGGGATGAATGGAAGACGGCGTTTAATACTCCGGAGGGACATTTTGAGTACCTGGTGATGGCTTTTGGGCTCACTAATGCCCCTTCTGTCTTCCAGTGCTTCATGAACGATATTTTCCGAGACTTTGTCGATAAATTTTTGATTATCTATCTGGACGATATTTTGATCTTCTCCAAGGATTGGGATGCTCATGTGGAACATATTCGGACTGTGTTCCGGATCTTGAGAGAGAATTCTCTGTATGTCAAAGGATCAAAATGCCTTTTTGGAGTACAGAGGATTTCTTTTTTGGGATTTATTTTGTCTCCGTCAACTATTGAAATGGACCCGGCCAAGGTACAGGCCATTTATGATTGGGTTCAGCCCACTTCTTTGAAGGCCCTCCAGAAGTTTTTGGGTTTTGCTAATTTTTATCGGAAATTTATAGCAAAATTTTCTAGTATTGCCAAACCATTGACTGACCTGACCAGGAAGGGTGCGGATGTGTTGAATTGGTCTCCGGAGGCGGTTGCTTCCTTTCAGGAGCTGAAGCGTAGATTTACCTCCGCCCCGGTTCTGCGGCAACCTGATGTCTCACTCCCGTTTCAGGTAGAGGTGGATGCTTCTGAGATTGGTGCAGGAGCAGTGTTGTCCCAAAAGGATCCGATAACATCTAAAATGAATCCCTGTGCTTTCTTTTCCCGAAAGTTCTCTTCATCTGAACGTAACTATGATGTGGGGAATCGGGAACTGTTGGCCATGAAATGGGCATTTGAGGAGTGGAGACATTGGTTGGAGGGAGCCAAACATCAAGTTGTGGTGCTCACTGACCACAAAAATTTGATTTACCTAGAGTCGGCTAAACACTTGAACCCCAGACAGGCTAGGTGGGCCTTGTTTTTTACACGTTTTGATTTTGTGGTCTCTTTCCTTCCTGGAACTAAGAATGTCAAGGCAGACGCCCTCTCTAGGAGTTTCTTTGCTGATTCTCCTGTGGTGACCAAGCCTGCTACCATCTTAGGCGAAGGGGTAGTTCTTTCTGCCATCTCGCCCGATTTGAGACTTGCTCTGCAAGAGTTCCAGGAGGACAAACCTGAGCGTTGTCCCAGTGGAAAGTTGTATGTTCCTGACGAGTGGAAGAAGAGAGTGATGTCTGAAGTTCATTGCTCTGCATTGGCTGGTCATCTGGGTATTTTTGGTACTAGAGATCTGGTGAGTCGTTCCTTTTGGTGGCCCACCTTGTCTCATGATGTCAGGAATTTTGTGCAGTCCTGTGGGACTTGCTCCCGGTCTAAATCTTGTTCTCGCTCTAGTGGGTTGTTGATGCCTTTGCCGGTCCCCAGGAGGCCATGGACCCATGTTTAAATGGATTTCATCTCTGATATGCCGGTCTCTCAAAGAATGACTGTTATTTGGGTGATTTGTGATAGGTTCTCTAAGATGGTTCATCTTGTACCACTCCCTAAGTTGCCATCTTCCTCTGAGTTGGTGCCCCTGTTTTTGCAACAGGTGGTTCGCTTGCACGGGATTCCTGAGAACATTGTATCTGACAGAGGAGTTCAATTTGTGTCTAAATTTTGGAGGACGTTCTGTTCCAAGTTGGGAATTCAGTTGTCCTTCTCCTCTGCTTTTCAACCTCAGACCAATGGGCAGACAGAGAGAACAAACCAGACCTTGGAGTCGTATTTGAGATGTTTTATTTTCAGCTGATCAGGATGATTGGGTTTCATTTTTGCCCTTGGCCGAATTTGCTTTAAATAATAGAGCTAGTTCTGCCACTTTGATGTCACCTTTTTTTTGTAACTTTGGGTTTCATCCTCGATTTTCTTCAGGGCAGATGGAGCCCTCTGCCTGCCCAGGTGTTGACACTGTGGTGGAGAGAATGCACCAGATCTGGGACCAAGTGGTGGATAAGTTATCTCTCTCCCAGGAAAAGGCCCAGCGGTTTTCCAATCGACATAGGACCATTGGTCCCCAGTTTAAGATTGGTGATATGGTGTGGTTATCATCAAAAAATATTGCTATGAAGGTGGCTTCTCCTAAGTTTAAGCCTAGATTTATTGGACCTTACAAGATTTTGGAGATTATTAATCCGGTCTCTTTTCGTTTGGCTCTTCCTGTCACATTTAAGATCCATAATGTGTTCCATAAGTCCTTGTTGAAGAGGTTTGTTGAGCCAGTTGTGCCTGAGGTGGCACCTCCGGACCCTGTATTGGTTGAAGGTAACTTGGAATATGAGGTAGAGAAAATTCTGGATTCCCGTCTGGCTAGACGGAGACTCCAGTATTTGGTTAAGTGGAAGGGTTATGGTCAGGAGGATAATTCCTGGGTCTCTGCCTCTGATATTCATGCCAAAAGATTGGTGCGTGCCTTTCATCGGGCTCACCCTGATCGCCCTGGTAGCGTTGTTGAGGGTTCGGTGACCCCTCCTCAAGGGGGGGTACTGTTGTGAGTTCATTTTCCCCTCCGTCACTGGGGCCTGGTGAACTCCCTGTTCTAGTGAAGGAAAGTAGTGAGCCTGATTATCAGGCACCTGGGACTAATGAAGACGATTGGCTGAGTGGAGTCACTGACTGGATTTAAGCCAGCCTACGCCCTTTCTGCCCTGCGGGTGATTTCTCTGTGGACTCTTGGACACCAGTCTGATTCCTGCTCTCCTAAAGCTAAGTTTTCTGTTTTGCCTTTTTGCATTTAAGATTTGTTTTTGTTTTTCTTGCTTTTTGGATTCTGCCACTCCCTGCTGGAGTGTGCAGTGTTCCGTTAGCTCTGTCTTCTGAAAGTACCTGAGTGCTGATTTAGTTTTTGAAGCTTAGTTGCTTCAGGGTCATTTTTATATCAGCTTGTTGGCTTTTGTCTCTGATAGGGTTTTGGCAGATTTCAGACAGCAGCCTTCCTATCCGTTCCTATCTAGGTAGTTTTTGGGCCCCGTCTTTGCTCAGCCTGTCTTTCTGTCTGTGTAAGTGTTTTCATCTTGCTTCACCGTCATTATATGTGGGGGGCTGCCTATTGCTTTGGGGTCTGTTCTGGGGCAGTTAGATTTCCCCTTTCCTTCTTTAGGCCTATGTATCTCTCCGGCTGTGATCGAGGGGTCTAGGTCATCGTAGGAACCCCCCACGGCTACTGCTAGTTGTGTTGATAGGTTCAGGGGTCTGCAATCTGATAGTTGCCAACTTCTCTGGTTTTCTGGACTTAGCTAGCATTTCTGTTTTTGCCTCCTACGGTGACTCAATCATAACAGCCTGCCTTATCTCGAGACATCAGGAATTTTGTACAGTCTTGTGGGACTTGTTCTCGGTCTAAACCCTGTTCTCGTTCTAGTGGGTTGCTGATGCCCTTGCCGGTGCCCAAGAGGCCATGGACCCATATCTCAATGGATTTTATTTCTGATCTTCCTGTCTCTCAGAGAATGACTGTTATCTGGGTGATTTGTGATAGATTTTCGAAGATGGTCAATCTTGTACCACTCCCAAAGTTGCCATCTTCCGCTGAGTTGGTGCCCTTGTTTTTACAACAGGTGGTTCGGTTACATGGGATTCCTGAGAATATTGTGTCCGACAGAGGAGTCCAGTTTGTTTCCAGATTCTGGAAAGCCTTTTGTTCCAATCTGGGAATTCAGTTATCCTTCTCCTCCGCGTTTCATCCCCAGACCAATGGACAGACTGAGAGAACAAACCAGACCTTGGAGTCTTATTTGAGATGTTTTATATCTGCTGATCAGGATGATTGGGTCTCATTTTTGCCCTTGGCTGAATTCGCACTGAACAATAGAGCTAGTTCTGCCACTTTGATGTCACCCTTTTTCTGCAATTTTCGGTTTCATGCTCGATTCTCTTCAGGGCAAGTGGAATCTTCGTCCTGCCCAGGTGTGGACACTGTGGTTAAGAGAATGCAGCAGATATGGGACCAAGTGGTGGATAAGTTGTCACTCTCTCAGGAAAAGGCCCAGCGATTTTCCAACCGACATAGGACCATTGGTCCCCGGTTTAAAGTGGGTGATATGGTTTGGTTGTCATCTATGAATATTCCTATGAAGGTTGCATCTCCTAAATTTAAGCCAAGATTTATTGGTCCTTATAAGATTTTGGAAATTCTTAATCCTGTTTCATTTCGATTGGCTCTTCCAGTTACGTTCAAGATCCATAACGTATTTCACAAATCTCTGTTGAAGAGGTTTGTTGAGCCAGTGGTTCCTATGGCAGCACCTCCTGACCCTGTGTTGGTTGAAGGCAATGTGGAATATGAAGTAGAGAAAATATTGGATTCTCGTTTGGTTAGACGGAGACTCCAGTATTTGGTCAAATGGAAGGGTTATGGTCAGGAGGATAATTCTTGGGTCTCTGCCTGCGATATTCATGCCAATAGATTGGTTCGTGCTTTTCACCGGGCCCATCCTGATCAGCCTGGTGGCGTGGATGAGGGTTCGGTGACCCCTCCTCAAGGGGGGGTACTGTTGTGAGTTCATTCTCTGGTTCACCAGTTGTGAGTTCTCATTCCAGACTCCCTCTGGTGGTAATAGGAGGTAGAGAGGCTGATTTGATCGGTGGAGATCTGCCACCTGAGAATGAGGATGACGATTGGATCTCAGGAGTCTCAGATTGGATTTAAGACAGCCGACGCCCTATTTACTTGCTGGTGATTCCATCTGGCTTGTCAGCTCTTGGTTTTCAGCTCTGTTCCAGTCATCTAAAGCTAAGTTTTTCTGCTCATGTTCACACTTGATTTTGTTGGTCTATTCAGTTTTTTGATGTGGTCAGCCAGCCCCTGCTGGGGGCTGTGCTGAATTTCCACTCTTATTTATCAGTATTTTGCCAATTGGCTTTTTGTCCCTTACTAGTTCGGTCTCTTTTTGCTCCATCTCAGAATACTTCAGATTGCTGATATAGTGGGAGAAGTCTAGAGACTTCAGGGTTAATTTTGCTATCAGTAGTGTTGGACATGATTTTTGTAGGGTTTTTTGCAGGTTGCAGACAGTGTCTTTCCTTTCCTTTCCTGTCTAGTTAATTTGGGCCCCATCATTTGCTCAGCCTATTTTGCTGCCTGTGTTTGTGCCTTCATCTTGTTTCACCGTCAATACATGTGTCAATACATTCCTTTGGGGTCTGCTCTGGGGCAGTTTTCCCTTTTCTTGCTTTAGGCTTATTTAGTCCTCCTGCCGTGACGAGGCATCTAGGAACATCGTAGGCACGCTCCACGGCTACTGCTAGTTGTTGTGGTAAGATCAGGGATCTGCAATCTGCATAGTTACCAACCTCTCTGGTTTTCTGTGACTTAGCTTGTTCTGCTTTTTTCTCCTCGGTGACCCATTCATAACACCCCCCAGCCTAAAAATAGCAGCCCGCAGCCACCCCAGAAAAGGTACATCTATTAGATGTGCCAATTCTGGTACTTTGCCTGGCTCTTCCTATTTGCCCTGTAGTGGTGGCAGGTGGGGTTCATATTTGTGGAGTTAATGTCAACTTTGCATTGTCCGGTAAAATCAAGCCCACGACACAGTAACAGAGAAGTGTCTATAAGACACCAATCCATTACTAATCAATTGTAAAGCTATATTGTAAATAACACACAGCCAGAATAAAGTCATTTAATTGAAAGAATGATGCAGGCTCTTTTAATGATTCTAAATTAAATCATACTCACATCATTACCCATTCCATTGAAGCCATGGTCTCCTGTAATAAAATAAAAAAGCTGAAAACCACAGGAAATTGAGCTGCTGCGAACACAGTGTCAGCAACTAGTGGTAATGTCATCGAGGTTACGTCAGGCACTGCGTTCCTTGCTGGGCCCCTGAACTGCAATGAGATCCCGGCTGCACCGTGAGACATTTTCTCACTGTGCTAGTGGTGATCTCACTGAGGGCATTGCAGTTCAGGGGTTTGGCTGGCAAGGCAGCCTCAGTGTCTGCAGTAACCTTGATGACATCACCGCCAGTCACTGAGGCTGTGCTCATTATGTAGGTCTCTCACTGTAAGAGTATCTGATACACCAGAGATGGAATGAGATACATTAAACAATAGGTACACGGGGCTAATTTTGTTCAGGGGATAATACCCCTCTGTTGGCATTAGGCATAAAAAGCTGCATGCAGCTAGTGTCTGATCCAACATTGCATAAAAAGTGAAGACTGATGCAGCAAGGCTAGCGAGTTGAGGAATGGGTGGAAATACTTTAGGTCAGGTTTTGTATGGGCCATGGTTTATTTCTAGGTGACATATCGCTTTTTGAAGAAATTAGTTTTAAATGCTCATTTAATACTAGGAATATTAACATCCTTATAATAATATTAGTAATATTAAGTTTAATGATCCTAGGCTAGGGGTTCACAGAAGGGATACAGCATGAGTCTTGCAGAAAGGAGTGAGAGGATACACAGAGAGATAAAGATTCCCCTTGGGTAGAGGTGGAGTGCCTAGTTGATGTAAGGAAACTTTTAGGTCATGCAATGCTCCTCTGGGAATTTAAATATGCAAATAGGCTCTTCAAAGTGGAAGAGGACTAGACCCATTTATTGGAAGCAGCAATTCTAAAAGTCAATATAGCCCTTTAAAGGGTCTTGTCACATGACATAGTGTAATATTGCGGCCGCCGGGGGGTAGCCTGCTTGATCGCTCCAGTACTCACTGTATTGGAGGCTGTTTCATCACCCGTATGCTGTTCACTTTGGAGACCCAATTGACTGCAGACAGAGGCTGGAAACAACTTTAACAACTCAGTTTTAATCTCTTCAGGGCACAAGCTGACACGTCACACGGAGCACGGTGAACACGGAACTACTTCCCTTCTTCCTGAGCCCGACTTCAGCCCACGAAGGTACCTGACTTATCTGTTACAGCTCACCCCTTTATGGCACTGTTGCTCCTGTTCGTGTCCTAGATTCACAGCTCACTAGACTCTTCACAAAGCTCCCATACCCCAGCTGCTACTTCCACAGGGGGCTCACCCACGGACCTCCCTGGCTTGCACAACTCCAGACACAGGCTGGTTTCAATAGACTGGCTTGGTTGTCACTTCAGCTCTTCCTTGCTAGCTGACTTGACCACTGAGACTCCTTCTTCAGTCTCCCTAATCCTGCAGTTCCCAGTCTCTAACTGCAGGACCTCCAACGACCTTCCTCGCTAGCTACTGCTGTAGGCATTCACTGTTCTCCACTGTCCTGTATGGCTACCCCCGGCTCAACTCCTCTAGAGGGAAAACTATCTTCCTTTTTGTCTCTGGCTAGCCACTCCTCTAACTTAACCCTCTCCACAGATTCCGTCAGTTATGCTCGGTGCCCCCATCTAGTGTCCCTTAATGGTACTACAACAAACTCTATCTTTCTAACTAACTATTGTCATGCGGCCACAAACACACACACACACACATGACATATATACTCTGTACAGACATTTAAGGATCACAGTTAATATGCAATAACAATATTTACAGGGCTATGCCCTCACCTCCTGACAATAGAATAAGAAGGCAAATCAGACACACCATTTACAGACACATGCTTCAGAGTATTTGCCACTTATCAGTGCAATGTAGGAGGGCTGCAGGAGGACAAGAGAAACTTTACCCCTTAGATCCCCTTTCAGAGCCTCTCGGGCAGCCAAACCAGTCCTCCTGCTTTCCGCTGAGGGGCAAATACCCTGAAACACGTCTGTAAGTAGAGTGTCTAGATTGGCTTCTTATTCTAGGCTCATTAAACGGTCGATTTTTAGCTTTGCACTAGAATTCCTGTCCTCTTCCTCTCTGAAGAGGCTATTTGTGGGTGTATCAAGGAAACAGTACATTTTGTAGTTGAGTTTCTGAGCAAAGAACACAATTTGGTTGGTAAATGGAGATGAAGCAGACCTGTATGATTGTGCCACGTTTCTACATGAAATCCTTGAAGCTCCGCATGAATCGAGGTGGCCATGTATGACATTATCTATATCTATTTTTTTTTTTAATCTTTTTGAATTTCCTTGCTTGAGCTTCAGCTATTTTTTCTTGCTGTACTTCTCCTACTTTACAAACCCACTTTTAAAACTTCCTCTAAAATTTACACAATCAGAATTGAGAAAAAAAAAGTTAAAATAAGATCACACAGATATGACAGCAAGTGACCACATATCACGTAAATTGAATAGGACATTATTAGTGGAGAATAAAATACAGCTCATAGCTGAAGCCTAAAAAATATTCATAAGGAGCTTCTCATTGTGGAGAAGCAGCCTTGACCGCGTGTGTGAAGAAGTCCGAGGTGCCACAGAATATTCTGCAGATATTGGACTGATAGGTTGTTGTGCAATGAGGACAAGCCTTATTCTAAACTTTTCGAAATAGAAATTGATATTTGATTGACAGTGAGAGTTGGTCTACATGACCTAGAGTGGAAGACATTTGGGTAAAGCTCCTAATCAAGGCATTTATAGAACTTCTTCTGAATGTAAACCAACTGAAGGAACACAGAATGGATCAGAGGTTCTCCAGACATATCCTGCTGCTGATACTCGGTAATAATCTATGTGTGTTTTGACATGTCTAATTAGTCTAGAATTGTTTTGACTGGTCACTTTTCATGGACTACGATAAATGCTACAGAGTAATTTTCTGTGAGTTTTTTTTAGAGGTAATCTCATGGTTTGATAGTTTATTTAAATTCTGTAAAAATAGGATAATCTGAATTATTATGGCCTACCAAGGAGGCACTGTGAATGAGGTGCTAGGATTTAGTGTATCTCAGCCCTTTAATAAAATATCTAAATTAAATATTGATCCATTAATAGAAAAGCATTGTGGGAATAGCTGTCACGATCCATTTCTGGATCTGTCAGATTCTGGATTCTCTGATATAAACTTTTTTCCTTTCAGACCATCGGGGGTTAATATCAGTTTTTGCCCCTGGTGGCCGCTGGTGTTACTAAATGTTTAGTTTGCTAAGGGAGACCATTCCCGCCTTCCCATATAAGGTCACCTGGTACACCAGCTGACTGTTGGTAATAGCAGGTCCTTTGCAAACCAACCTTTGAGAAGAGAGGAGCTATCTGGAGCAGTGCATTTTACAGCTTATCTGGAGCAGTGCTGTTTCTGCTGAAAGCTGAGTTCGGCTGCCTTACTCTGCTGCCTCGGAGCATTGGCAGCAGAGAAAGCTAAGATTTTTTGTTTTTCCCTGTCTGTTATTTTCCTTGGTGTTGTATTAGTGCAGCGGTGGGACCAGTGTCCGCACTTACCAATTCCCTACTGAGGGATAGGTGCAGGGTGAGTGAGAGCTGAGGTATCCTGGTCAGTGATGGTTTGAAAGAAGCCGTATATGGACGTCAGGGTAGTTCAGGGACACAGCCTCAGGAGAGTGCAGGCGGTGTCCCTTTCCCCATCCCTATTTCAGGGCCCACCATTGTAATTGTGTCCCTGGTGTCCCCTTGTTTGTCTTTGTTGGTTTCGTCACCGACCGATCGTTGGGTCGCGTCACACCGTGACAATAGCGTAACATCTATCCATGGTTGGAATGAAAGAAAGAAAGATGTGTGTATAAAATAGTCAATGATCACCAATGCTAAAAGATTGTAAATATTATTAATGAACGCAATAATAAAATTATAAAAACAATTAAAAAAAACAATGAAGGCTAAAAATGACCACCAGGAGGTCCATCCATTGAGCTTGCCAAAAGCAGGAATTCCACATTAATATAACTGTACAGTGAGGAAATAGTAAAAATGCAATTCCTGATAATTGCTAGTTATAAATGTGCAAAATAGAGACAAAAAAATATCCTGAAACTTACCATATAGTCAGATGAGAATTCTGCTCAGGAATAACATGATCATCATTCCTCAATGAATACCAACCAAATGATCACACATACATATGTGTAAGAAATACATGAATAGACGTGTATCATGAATGTTAAGAAATCCAGGTGAGCAAACCCAAATTGGGTGATCCAAACCAATGGTGTAAACGTGAGGTCTGGACAAGCATGTAAATGACCTAAATGGGTCCTCCATCTATCACCACGCTGCCAGCAGGTTCTCCAACACAATCGCCTTATTGTAGCATGAGGCTGTTAGCCTGCTTAACCCTATTTGCAACCACAAAAATGTCCAAAAACATACTAATGCGGTAGGGGAACCTTCACCATAAAGGATTTCCCAGCATGCATAAAGTACAGGGGCGTGTGAAATACATAGACCAAAAAGTGGATACAAAGTGCCATATAGAGGAAAAAATCCTGGAGTCCGACGCACGTTTCGCCTTTTTAGCTTTTTTTTTTTACACACAATTTCATTGAAAAAGCTAAAAAGGCGAAACGTGCGTCGGACTCCAGGAATTCTGTGAACAGGCGATTAAATGGGTATGTGCTCATGTTATATGTGATTATCAGCATGGGGATTTTTTCCTCTATATAGCACTTTGCACTTTACAGACCACTATGGGTCTAGGTGGATATATGCTTATATGCTGATATATTTTTGCACTTTACCATTACCTGTATCCATTCCTTTATTCCTGTATTTGTGTGTATTTCACTTGGGGATACATTCCTTCCTCTTACTTGTATTTTGTTTGTCTATTTATTTATGATATGAATTTACTTAATAAAATTTATTTTTTATTTATTATATACAGTAAAAAATATTAACACCCCTGCAATTCTGTCAGATAATACTCAGTTTCTTCCTGAAAATGATTGTAAACACAAATTCTTTGGTGTTATTATCTTCATTTAATTTGTCTTAAATGAAAAAACACAAAAGAGAATGAAACAAAAAGCAAAACTTTGATCATTTCACACAAAACTCCAAAAATGGGCCAGACAAAAGTATTGGCACCCTCAACCTAATACTTGGTTGCACAACCTTTAGCCAAAATAGCTGCGACCAACCGCTTCCGGTAACCATCAATGAGTTTCCTACAATGCTCTGCTGGAATTTTAGACCATTCTTCTTTGGCAAACTGCTCCAGGTACCTGATATTTGAAGGGTGCCTTCTCCAAACTGCCATTTTTAGATCTCTCCACAGGTGTTCTATGGGATTCAGGTCTGGACTCATTGCTGGCCACCTTAGAAGTCTCCAGTGCTTTCTCTCAAACCATTTTCTATTGCTTTTTGAAGTGTGTTTTGGGTCATTGTCCTGCTGGACGACCCATGACCTCTGAGGGAGACCCAGATTTCTCACACTGGGCCCTACATTATGCTGCAAAATTTGTTGGTAGTCTTCAGGCTTCATAATGCCATGCACACGGTCAAGCAGTCCAGTGCCAGAGGCAGCAAAGCAACCCCAAAACATCAGGGAACCTCTGCCATGTTTGACTGTAGGGACCGTGTTCTTTTCTTTGAATGCCTCTTTTTTTCTCCTGTAAACTCTACGTTGATGCCTTTGCCCAAAAAGCTCTACTTTTGTCTCATCTGACCAGAGAACATTCTCCCAAAATGTTTTAGGCTTTTTCAGGTAAGTTTTGGCAAACTCCAGCCTGGCTTTTTTATGTCTCGGGGTAAGAAGTGGGGCCTTCCTGGGTCTCCTACCATACAGTCCCTTTTCATTCAGATGCCGAGGGATAGTACGGGTTGACACTGTTGTACCCTCGGACTGCAGGGCAGCATGAACTTGTTTGGATGTTAGTCGAGGTTCTTTATCCAACATCCGCACAATCTTGCGTTGAAATCTCTTGTCAATTTTTCTTTTCCGTCCACATCTAGAGAGGTTAGCCACAGTGCCATGGGCTTTAAACTTCTTGATGACACTGCGCACGGTAGACACAGGAACATTCTGGTCTTTGGAGATGGACTTGTAGCCTTGAGATTGCTCATGCTTCCTCACAATTTGGTTTCTCAAGTCCTCAGACAGTTCTTTGGTCTTCTTTCTTTTCTCCATGCTGAATGTGGTACACACAAGGACACAGGACAGAGGTTGAGTTAACTTTAATCCATGTCAACTGGCTGCAAGTGTGATTTAGTTATTGCCAACACCTGTTAGGTGCCACAGGTAAGTTACAGGTGCTGCTAATTACACAAATTAGAGAAGGATCACATGATTTTTTGAACAGTGCCAATACTTTTGTCCACCCTCTTTTTTATGTTTGGTGTGGAATTATATCCAATTTGGCTTTAGGACAATTCTTTTTGTGTTTTTTCATTTAAGACAAATTAAATGAAGATAATAATACCAAAGAATTTGTGTTTGCAATCATTTTCAGGAAGAAACTGAGTATTATCTGACAGAATTGCAGGGGTGTCAATACTTTTGGCCACAACTGTATCTCTCTTTGTGAGTGGTGTGCTCAGGATACTTTGTATCCACTTTTTGGTCTTTTAACCCTATTTGGTTGCACTATACCAAATTGTGCATTTGGGTTTAGATCATTTACATGCCAGTCCTGACCTCACGTTTACTCCGTACAAAGGTATATGGGGATATTTAGGGACATTATCCTTTAGCATTCATGACAATAAAATGAATCAGGGTAGTGGACAACCTCTTTAAGGCCCCACCATTATCTGGAACAAAATGAGGTGGGCAACATTCATGATTGCTATAAAGGGTGGATGGGTGTAATTTTGTAGAAAGTAATCCTATCTGGAGGTGCTGACCAGAACAACGTGGAGTATCAGGTGCAGCACTGCGAGTAACACCTACACAGGACAAGAAGTCACAGTAAGCGGCATTCCAACTACAATGACTGAGAGCTGGTAACCAGTTCAGAAGCAGCCTATGGTGGTCTATTGGAGTATTGCACTGTCCTCCAACCCCATAAATGGACTATTGAAAAGTGACCCTTTCCGACATTGGGTGCTGATCCTACCCTTTCCTGGGCACATGACAGCTGATCTATGCAGCTGACATGTGCCCGCAACAGCCACGGGTGGAATTGCGATCCACCCATGACTGTTAAATAGTTAAATGTCGCTGTCAATCTCTGACAGTGGCATTTAACTCTTGCTTACCAGAAGCCCGTTGCTAAACCCACCCATCGGTGACCCTGTCACATGATCGCGGGTCACCGATGAGTCAGCATAACAACAAGAGGTCTGCATCAGACCTCTATAGTTGTCAATGCCAGAAAGCTATGAGCACCGCCCCGTGGTCGGCGCTCATAGCAAGTGAGCATTCCTGCTACACACAGACAATCTGCTCATCGCCTGTGTAGCAGAGGCGATCGAAGTACTGCAGCTTCTAGTCTCCCATGGAGACTATTGAAGCATGCAAATGTTGAGGTAGGGCTAAACTAACCCTTCACAGTTGAGCCAGTGATTTCCAAATTAATTTACAGGGCGTTGCTAGCAACTGGGAATGACCACACGGAGACGGGGGTCTCCGTACGGGAGGATCGAGGCAGATCACTGAGCCCCTTTACTGAATCTCACATTACATAGCATTCTGCTTAATTATGCAAAGTATACAGCTACCAATAGAATTGTAATACATTTAAGCCAATAGTATTGCAAGAAAATCAGAATATGTCCCTAGCTGCGTGACGTAGAATATAGAACAATAGCACATTCTTTTAGGGTCTCATCTCATATCTCAAATCTTATACAAGCTGGAACAGTCTGGTTTCATAACAGCCATGAACTTTCATCTAGTTAAGTTACAAAATTTAACTCGTAAACAGCAAAATGGCGTCGCAAGCACAAAAATGGATCCCGGAGAACAAGATGTCCTGTACATCTGAATACTGTACTTCACAATTCCCCCCTAGATAAATTTTGATAACACATATGCAGCATCAGAGGTGCTATCCCAAGCTAACAGCTTGAGGGGTACTGGTCTTCACATGACTGATGCCGTGTTACCAGTCATGGCTGTCGCGGCGCACCGGTCCCCCCTGTATACTGCAGTTCTCGAATAACAATTTTTGATGATGGTGGTGGAGATCTTTTGTAGGTAGCCAACATCTTCATCAAGTAGCCTTTTAAGATCGGTGCAGAGAAGAGCAGGGGCGACGCCGCCTTTGGTATCATCATTATCTGGCTTAGTGCAGAATTTCCTAATACATACAGAAATACACCAAAGAACAAGTTTTAGTATCACATATACAACAAGGATACAGGCAGCGGTGTGTAACAAGCTTTGTAAGATACCAGCTATCCAGCCCCCCAATTCCCTTAAACCAATTGGCTGGATTGAGAAAGGAGATGGTGTCTGACCACCAACTGTCTTTATTACGATCATTGTCTTTCTCGTATTGATCTCTGAGTCTTTGAATGTCTTCTAACTTTAACTTCATAGTACTGTTAGGATCTATATAATGACAGCAAGCGGGTCCAATGACCTGACACATACCACCTTGTGCTGCTGTTAAGTAGTCCAGCACTATAGTATGTTGATTAGTGACTATAGTAAGTTGATTTTGGACAGCAACTGTAGTGTTAAGTATGTGCAATATATCCCAAATTTGATAATCTAGATAGTCTGTGGCTCTAAACAATTTATCCCACATTTGTGTAATCATAGGGTAAATGAAAATAGAACTGACAATTTTATTGGCCACACTCATCTGTACTATATGTGGTCTCCCTGAAGGGCGGGGTGAATTGTCCGCAGCTCTTTTGTATAATGTATGTTTGGGTATAGCCTGTGTATCCAACTGTTTGTTCGGAATAACAAAGGTGGCCGGGGTCAAGCGACCCAGAGTACAAGTACCTCTTACCCCTACTGGCAACCATTTATAAGCATTGTCTCCACATACCCAGAACATGTCATCAGGTAAATCCCATAGGACTGAGTGTTGCAGCACCAATCTATGAGTTAAGTCTATGAATGCAGATGCATTCTGAAGCATGCACCAAGCTGGAGAATGTCCTAAAGGACTACAATAACCTACATCAGGAATTCCACAAGTGGGGGTTCCTGGTACATACACCAAGCTGGAGATTGCCCTAAAGGACTACAATAACCTACATCAGGAATTCCACAAGTGGGGGTTCCTGGTACATATTCAGAGGACTCATTACAAGATATATTGCCAGGAATACTGGCACAGGTTTCGTTAGAACCCTGGGGAAACAAATTAGAAAATTCCCATGACATTATGCAACCTTCATTCTAACAACATTGGTTTGAAGGCATCAGTAGAGTGTGAAGTTACATTGAAACTGACTTGTAAACCATACGTTGGAACTTGCCCTAGATTGGTTAGACTAGTCTTATTCTTAGGGACCCAAGCCCCTCCTTTGTAGGCCAAATATTGAAGTTGTGTATTACTTCCTGACAGATAACCTTGTCACCAGGGGTATCCCACCCATCCCACAATAGGTATACCAACAGTTAAATTCCATAATTTAGCATTATCTGTGGCATTATTAGCGAGTGTGTCAGAACAGTCAGTCCAAGTAAATAACTCCTCGGGTGGAACAGGGATAGCCAAAAAGGGGATGCTTGTGGCTGACACCCGTGAATACGTGCAGATCCAACAGTCTGCCAGAGACTGGGAATTGTCCAACAAATCTCACAGTAATTTTTCATGATGTTGTATAAACTTATTATTCAAGGACATTGGGGAATTTAGGCTGTCCCATGCAGTTACCAATAATAATATGAAAAATGCGAAAAACCAAAACATTATGTCCCCTTATTTGCTATTGGCTTGTTGGGTGATAGGGTGGACTTCATAGGGACCGTCATACAAGGGTTCTAGTCCGTGCTTCCTGACATGCCTCTTCACAACTACCAAATCACCAGGCTTCAGGTTATGACAGGTGTCGGTTTCTGCTGAATCTGGAAAAGAAGAGGAAACTAGAACATGGGTGTTAGTAAAAAATCTTGCTAAGCTGAATAACACATTGAATAGCACAGTCAGTTTCTTCTGATAACTGCAGAGGCTGGAAATTTGCAACTGGGACCTAGCACCAAACAATATCTCATATGGGGACAGGCCATATTTTACAATAGGGGTAGTACGAATGTGGTAGAGTACAATGGGTAGGAGCTCTGGCCATGGAGCCGTAGTCTCCTGCATCATTTTGGTCAATTGTCCCCTTCAGTGTGCCATTCAGCCTCTCAACTTCCCCACTGGATTGTGGGTGGTACGGAGTATGGAGTGCTACAGTGGATCCAAGCACTGTCAAAACTTCTTGGTACACATGATAAGAAAAGGCCGGGCCTTGATCACTTTCAACAACTTCTGGAACCCTATATCTGCATATAATTTCCATCACCAGTTTCTTCGCTGTGGTTTTTGCAGTCATGTTGGTAACAGGGAATGCTTCCGGCCAACTGGAGAATCGGGGCCGGTAGAATTTTTGCACCAGTGCGAGGGCCTGATTCTTTCCTCGATGAGAAGGTCCATGTGCCCATATGGCAATAGCAGGGTACATCCGCTTAGGGAGACACACAAGTTGGTCCTTTTTCCAGAGACCATTATCCATTCGTGCCCCATCAGTCATCCATTGCTTCACCTCTTCCTTTGGAGACATTCTCTGCATCGTCATTAAGCGGTCTCGCGGGGTCCGACAGAAAACTTCAGTCTGTTGTAGATCATCAGGTTCTTGTAGGGTCAATGCTTCTTGTAACTGTTTACGCTGAGAGTGTGTGGTCACCATAGTTGGTATGGTTGGTTCAACGGGTAAAAGAGCGGCGGCTTTTGCTTGCATATCCACAAATGCGTTGCCAACAGTCTGTGGACTGTTCCTAGGACCGTGCGCCTTAACTTTGATAATGGCCACCTGAGTAGGTAATTTGATCAAGTCCATGAGGGTTTTAACAGCTTCAGCATTTTTCACTGGGGTTCCGGCAGTAGTAATAAACCCTTGATTGGCCCATAGAGCCCCAAAATCGTGAGCAATACCAAATACATACCGTGAGTCCGTGTATATATTAGCCCGTCTGTTCTTGGCCAAAGTACATGCAGTAGACAGAGCCTGGAGTTCTGCTTCTTGTGCTGACTGTGAGAGCGGGAGCGCAGCTGTGTGCACTAGTGTCCTCTGTGGTAACAGCGTATCCCGAGTGGAATCTACCAAACTCGTCAGCATATCTTGAACCATCCGTGTATAACACCAGATCAGGATTTGGGAGTGGATTCTCACTCACATTTGGTGGAGTAGCTGTTTCTTCAGTCAGAAGTTGGGAACAATCATATTGGAGATAATCCTCATCACTGCCATCTTTCCTTATAGATAATTATACCGTCTTTCAAGGCATTGTAAAGGGGTTGCATTATGCGGGATGCATCCGGTATCCACTGACAAAAATAGGTGCATAGGAAAACGCTGGAGTTCAGTTTCATCTTTTGGGAAAGGAAGGGAGCTGACAGCTCTTTTTCTTTCTTCTGTGAGGTGTCTAACACCCTGAAGGAGACAGTGGCCCAAGAATATCACTTGACCAAGGCAGAACTGAAGTCCCGAGGCCGAAACCCGACAGTTCAGTGCTGACAGATACTTAAGGAGGCTAGCAATGGCAGGAATGGCAAAAGACACCTGCTCATATTTTTTTGCAAACTGGTTGGGACTGTTTTGGGCCCCTTGTGACATAACTGTCCATATTAACTGTCGACCCTGATAAGTGAATGCAAATAGAAACTGGCAGTCTGGGTGTAACGGAATGCTAAAGAAGGCATCGGTAAGATCAATAACTGTAAACCAAGCAGCATCCTGGGGTATTTTGGACAAAAGAGTATGAGGATTAGGCACCAGGTTTGAGAAACACTTTTACTGGTTCTACAGGCATTTTCCCTATATCATTTGGCCCTTTTGACCAGAGTTTAGATGGTATCTCTGAGAGGTATGGGGTGAGTTATTGATCCTCAGGCAATATTGGGGGTGGATCTGAGCCTATCAGGGCCATCATAACAGTAGGAAGGGCATGCAAAATACAGATTTCCTCACTGTCTTCATAACGTAAGAGCCATCTGACCATCATCTTGGAATTATATTCCGGAGAGGAACTGTGATAATAAATCTGCCCCTAGTAAATTTACTGGACATATGGGAGAGATTACGAACAGTAACCTTGGGAAAAGGTCCCACAGAAATAGGGTTTATAAAAGTATATTAATTGGGTCTACCATCTATTCCGATTAAAACAGCAGGGGAATGACAATCTCTGAAAGTGTTCGAGTCTGGCACAGCGCCATCATTAGCAGGGAGGGGCTGAGGAGCAGGTTTCCCAGTAGCTGAAGTCTGAGGGGGGCCCAGAGTTTGCTATGTGGGCTGAAGGGCACACTGATACTGATAAGGGACTGTGAACTCGCAGCCTCGCTGGGCACAATGGTGGGGGCTGGAGCAGCTGCTGGCTGCTAGCTTGCTTTTTTTTTTTCTCTGTACGCTGAACAGACGGGTTAAATTCTTCTGTAAACTTTTTTTTTTTTTAGCAGGGACTGAGGCTGGCAGCGGTGGCTGATAATAGATACTGTGAGCGTTTAACAAAGAAAAGGTGGGGGCTGCCTCTCGGTCTTCTTGTACAATTGTCATCTAGCAGGGAGACCTCTTCTTTCAAATCATCACTTATAACTATTCGTCTGCCTAACACATTAGTATCATTAATCTCAGTTCCTTCTTTTAATCACTTCCTCACACCAGTCTCTTGCTTGAACCACAATATATCCCGTCCTTGCCATAATAGACAATTTTTACTTCTTCAACATAGCAGTAGCAGAAACAATCAGAATTCACTTTCTCTGTTCTTCCTAACACCTTCGTCACACAATTAATGTGCCAAGCCACAAAATTCTTTTTTTCCTTCCACGGATTCTCTCATTTAGAGCTAAATATCCTTTAGTTGTGCACAATACTGGAGCGGCCGTCTCAGTTTGTTCCACCAGGTCAATAATCCCCCTCTGGGATTGCCCAAAATTCGGGTACTCAGTGAAAGGAGGAGGGCATCTCAGACTATCCCTCCGGACACCTCTGGTTACATATACTGTATATACATATATATATATATATATATATACACATATATATGCACACCTGAGTTACGTATCCTACCCATCTTTGATCACATGACCACACCTGATTACTAACAATGATCAGGAATTCAGGATATTTTGACTATAAAGAGAGCCACAATCACTGGTCAATCCGGGGTGTCAGTCCCTTATGAGGTATGGTTCGAGCACTGGGCCCCCAACGGGACTGCACTTCTATATGATTCCACCCATGAATCACCCCACCACGAGGACAAACCTCAGATCCTCTTTGCAGCAACAAGCACAGGAAAACCACACCAATGGTCAGTCTGAACAGTATAACTGCCAACTTACCGTGCTTGTCATGGGGGGGTGATCAGTCCCAATTTTCCAGCACCTGTGTCCGCTCCGAGGGTCCTTTGTCTTGTTGTCCTCCGGGGGCAGAGGCGTCCCTGTTCAGGGGCCGCACGTTGGGTGCCAAGCTGTTGAGGTAGGGCTAAATTAACCCTTCACGGTTGAGCCAGTGATTTCCAAATTAATTTACAGGGCGTTGCTAGCAACTGGGAATGACCACACGGAGACGGGGGTCTCTGTACAGGAGGATCGAGGCAGATCACTGAGCCCCTTTACTGAATCTCACATTACATAGCATTCTGCTTAATTATGCAAAGTATACAGCTACCAATAGAATCGTAATACATTTAAGCCAATAGTATTGCAAGAAAATCAGAATATGTCCCTATCTGCGTGACGTAGAATATAGAACAATAGCACATTCTTTTAGGGTCTCATCTCATATCTCATATCTTGTACAAGCTGGAACAGTCTGGTTTCATAACAGCCGTGAACTTTCATCTAGTTAAGTTACAAAATTTAACTCGTAAACAGCAAAATGGCGTCGCAAGCACAAAAATGGATCCCGGAGAACAAGATGTCCTGTACATCTGAATACTGTACTTCACACAAAAAGTAAAAAAAGTCTTTAAAAATATTAAAGAAATAAAATAATATAAAAGTTCAAATCACCCCCTTTCTCACCATTCAAAATAAAACAATAAAAAAAATCAATTATACACATATTCAGTATCACTGATTTCACAATCGCCAGAACTATCAATATGAAAAAAAATTAATGAGATCGCTAAATGGAGTAATGACAAAAAATTTAAAATGCCAGAATTACATTTTTTGTCGCCTTTACATTGTAAAAAAAAAATGAAATAATGGGCGATCAAAAGATCGTATCTACACGAAATAGGTATCAGTAAAAATGTCAGCTCGGCGTGCAAAAAATAGTGTCTCATCAAGCCCCAAATCACAAAAAATGGAGACGCTATGGGTCTCGGAAAATGGAACCAATTTTTTTTTCTTTAACAAATTTTGGATTTTTTTTTCAGCACTTAAATAAAAAAGAACCTATACGTGTTTGGTGTCTGTGAAATCGTAATGACCTTGAGAATCTTAATGGTAGGTCAATTTTAGCATTTAGTGAACATGGTAAAAAAAAACAACAACTGTGGAATTGCACTGTATTTGCAATTTCACTGCACTTGGATTTTTTTTTCCCATTTTCCAGTACACGATATGTTAAAGCCAATGGTGTCGTTCAAAAGTGCAAAAAAACTAGCCCTCGCATGGCCATATTGAAGCAAAAATAAAAAAGTTATGGCTCTGGGAAGAAGGCAAGCGAAAAACAGATATTCAAAAACTGAAATACCCCTGGTCATTAAGGGGTTAAAGGTCTCAACATGTTTAATGTCTATGCCATCAAGTGTACTCTGTGACGATTCTGCCACCATGTGTGTTAACTACAATCTAGTGTTAGGGCCTTCTTGTGAAAAAAAAAACAAAAAAACAATTTCTGTTATTATTATGTTCTGCAAATATTCTTGAAGGGCATCAAATAGACACCCTTTACAAATGTAACACAAGGTTTTAAGAAGGGTGGGAAAATATTATATTATGATAGTTGAATGCTACCTTAATGCAGATGTTGACCATATCTAACCTATGATGATGATTTTGGAATGCTTTATGCGTGAGTGTTTTGAAGTCTACAACAGCTGCAGGCTTATTCTTGCAAATTTTCTTGAGCAGACAGCCAATGGCGCTGTGTTAACTGTGACAGCTTGTTGATACGTGAGTAGTTCTTTTCTAGTCTGTATTGTTTTTACTCTTTTGTGATGATGCAGATAATGATGGCTGCATGTCCCAAATAAAACTGTTCAAATTCTCATAATGTCTAAGTCCTGATGTTTCTGCTGAAAGGTGAAATCTGTGTAGGTAACAGCAGGTACGCAGGATGCAGTGACGAGACGCGAGACTGAGTTGAACTTTGGCTAGAGAACTTTTATAAATTTAAGCCGCTAGCGGCTGCGAGGGGTGGCGGACAAGCCGCAATAGGCTGGAGCACAGCGGTAACAGCTGCGGACGACCGTGGGCAGGAAGTGACTGCGGATTGGAGTGAAGTGACAGTCTCTTGTTGGTAGGTTCAGCACTTAGTCTCCGCAGGCCACTGTAAGTCTCCCCTCTGCTGATGTTCTCCTCTCTGGTCACCGTCTGTCACTCTGACTCAAACTCCCACAGTCTCTTGCTTAGTGTCTGCCGTTCCGCCAACTGACTCCCCTGCGCGCTCCCTGTCCCTTTTATACTCGCCCCTCCCCTTGCTGTCCTGTCACTCTGAGCAGTCCATTCTCCTCCTCCGTTCCCGGGGTACTGTTCCTTTAGGAACCTAGATGAGTCAATGACCACAATCATCCATACAATTATATGGGCTTGTGCAAATCACAGCACATAGATGAGACAATCGGATGCTGATGGATGCTATGGAAACCTGAAGCCAAGGAATAGTCTTAGTGTTCCTGCCAAAGTATGTGCACACAGGAGTCTTTTTTTTCAAAAGTTGCCTGAAAAAAGTGCTCAGAAAACACTTGAAAAACTTTTCCTATCCATTCTTGTCAAACAATGACCTGCTATTCATTCGTTCAGTCTTTTGATCGTTCTTTATTAGCTTCAGGTTTCCAAGAAACTTTTCAAAAGAACTTGAGCTATAAATCTGTAACATTATTTAGTATGTAGGGTGAACACTATAAAAAAACATTAAAAAACACACCAAATATGCTGTTTCTTTCATCATGCTGCCACACAAAATATGGCATGAAAAGTGATCAAAAGGTTGAATTTGGGGAAGAAAAATGGTATTACTGAAAATATCAACTCAAGAGAAACAAGCATTAATACAACTCTGTCTGCCTAAAGAGAACCTAGCAGATGATATATGCTGCCTGATCCATCAGAGACTGCCAAACATGTATTCAGCCATGTATGTTTGCCTCTGAGACACCATGGTATTTCAGAAAAATACTGTACATACTTGAAGTGCTTTGTCATCACCTTTTCCATTGCTCTCTTGAGCTACATATCTCCCACTGGAAATGCCTCATTTAGAATAATCTCTGGAGGCAGATTCTCAGGGAGATCTATGTCCGGCCCATAGATCTTAACAGCTCATTTATATATTAAGAAAAATGTGAATTTCCCTGGAACAAGACATCGGATCATAAACATCAAGGTATCATTTTATTCAATTTTTTATCACCTGCATACCCAAGTAGACAGCTTAGGAGGGTTAATCCTACAAACAGATGCCCTTTAACCCCTTTACCCCAAGGGTGATTTGCATGTTAATGACCAGGCCAATTTTTACAATTCTGACCACTGTCCCTTTATGAGGTAATAACACTTTAACGCTTCCATGGATCCTGGTGATTCTGACATTGTTTTCTCGTGACATATTTTACTGCATGATAGTGGTAAAATTTCTTTGATATGACTTGCGTTTATTTGTGAAACAAAATGGAAATTTGGCAAAAAATTTGAAGATTTCGCAATTTTCCAACTTTGAATTTTCATGCCCTTAAATCACAGAGATATGTCACATATGTCCTGTAGAATGTAAGCCCGGAAGGGCAGGGTCCTCTCTCCACTCTATATCAGTCTGTGATTGTTTGTTTACTGTAAGTGATATCTGTACTTTGTATGTTACCCCTTCTCATGTACAGCACCATGGAATCAATGATGCTATATAAATAAATAATAATAATAATAATTTGGGCACATGGCAGAGCTCAGAATGGAAGGAGCGCCAGATATTACTGTTAAGGTTTGCAGGTGCCATGACCCACTGGGAGAGCCCATGAGGTGCCAAAACAGCAGAACCCCCCATAAGTGACTCCATTTTACAAATTACACCTCTCAATGAATTCATCTAGGGGTGCAGTTGTAAGGGGATGAAGGAATGTGCTTCCCTTTGTTCCTCCCTTTTAACAGGCTCTGATATCATTTGCTATAATGTAATGTATAGTTAATATTCTTGTTATGGTACTCCTACACTTATAGTGTATTACCACTCATATTAAGGGTATTTGTTATGAATGGTCACCGAGGAGGATGGCAGGAGCATGCTAAGCCACCAGGAAACCAGAGAGGTTGGTAACTCAGCGGATTGCAGACCCCTTATCCTACAACACAACTAGCAGTAGCCGTGGAGTGTTCCTACAATGCCCTAGACGCCTCGGCACAGCCAGAGAACCAACTAAGCCTAAACCCAGAAAGGTGAAATCTAAACTGCCCTGGAGCAGATCCCCAAAGGAATAGACAGCCCCCAAACATATATTGTCGGCGAGACAAGATGAGACACAAACACAGGCAGAGAACAGACTGAGCAAACAGTGGGGCCCAAGCTGTCTAGACAGGACAGGACAGAAAAGATACTGTCTGCAATCACGCAAAAACCCTAAAAAATCCAGCACATCTGATATACAAAAAACGTGAGGCCACACGACTTCACCCTCGCTAAATCAGCACTCTGGTGTGAACTGGAAGCAAAGCAAAAGATACTAATATAACAGGGGACTGAACAAACTGGCACAAGCTGTAACATATGGAGCGGGGCCCAGCACTGCCCCCAGCAGGGAGTATGCTGAACCCTCACAACAAAGCAGAAAGCAAAAAAAGGCACAAACAGATTAGATGCAAAGAATTAGCAAAAGAATCACTTAACTGAACCATGCAGATCAGGCAGGAGACTGAAGAGCTCAAAATGCACAAAGGAGGAAATCACCAGCAACCACCAAGGGAATCATGCTCACTTATATGCTCCCAGCCAGCAATCCCAGATTCCCAATCATCATCGTCAAGTGGCAAACTTCCATCAGACTGGCCAACTCCACTACTCCCAGTAACAACCAGAGGGAGCTCCAGCTCAGAAGTTTGAGCAGGGGAATTCACAACCGGTATTGCTACACCTACTGGTGTATTACCTTAGAAGTTAAATCTATAATGTGTTTATATGCTCTGCTATGTCTTTATGTAAACTGTCGTATATCTTGTTGCTGCTATGTACATAGGTTGTGCACCGGGGTTTATTGGGAGAATGTAGTACCCTCATTTGGCCACAAGATGGGGGGCATTTCATTACACACAGTTCTTAGATTAATAGACAAGTCAGGACATGTTTTAAAGTAGGAGGGGCTGCTGGGTAGTAAGAAGATAGTTGGTTAGAAAGCTAGATCAGACAGGGCCAGGGTGCCCTAGCGCCCACATGGGCTATAGGCCCAGACAGCTTGGCAGTCCTGTAACGTTTAAGTGCTGCAACCCACGTTACCCACGGCCACTGTGTCTCATAGCAGTGGGCCAGTGTAGAAAAGGAAGAATGTGGCGACTTATTGCCTGGTCCGATGCTTTTAGGGCAGGAATCGGTTAGACAGCAGATATGAAGGAAGTTGGAGCTTCGACTAGTTCCTTACAGATGGGCCGGATGCTTTACCAGCAGCAACCAAACTTGATGACTAGCGATTTCTAGTCTGGGGCGAAATAGGCAGAAGGAAGTGTCATTATGGCGGGTCAGGCCAGGAAGGAACTGGGGAGCGGTCTAGGACAGTTCTGTCCGGATGTGTATTGCACAGAAGCGACAGCCAGAAAGGGAAAGATGAGGAAACAAGTATATGTCTCGATGTACCAGCTGTGGATGTAACGTGTGAAATTCTCAGTAAAGAAAGTGGTAAAATTTACTTGGACAGTTTCTCCATTGCTGGGGGTCACCTGGAAGAGGGACTGTTATCGCCTGGGAAGTACCCAGAGAAAGCAGATTCTGGAGATATGCAGGTATGCAGAAGAGAAGAGTGCATTTTTCTGTAGGGGAAGGGCTGGACATGGATATAGCAGTTATTCAGGTCATGACTACAGTCCTGTCCCTCCCTTACACAATGATCATATTGACACCGTGGGTGTGTCACAGAATTTTATATCATTGGGCAGCCATGCGGAGAGACTTGGGAGGAACGGAGCGCTATTTGCCTATTCAAGTGAATGGGTCTTGTTGTGAGCTCATTTTCTCGTTCACCTTTGATGTCCGATGAACTCCCTCTGCTTGTGAAGGGAGGTCGTGAAACTGATTTGGATGGGAGAGACCTGTCACCTGAACAGGTGGATTGCGATTGGACATCCGGAATCTCTGAGTGGATATAAGGCAGCCGACGCCCTGTAGGGTTGCTGGTGATTTCTCTGCTCTGAGCCCTGGCCTCCAGTTCAGTTCCTGTCTTCTAAAGCTAAGTTTTGCTCTGTTATTGTTCCATGAGATTATTTCTGATTTGCTTAGTTTTGTGTTCAGCCAGCCCCGGCTGGGGCTTTGCTGAATTTCCATTTTTGTCCCTGATTGGTTAAATCTCTTTTGCTCTGTCTTCAGAATATATCGGAGTGCTGATATAGGGATTTTGAAGTCTAGTGACTTCAGGGCCGTTTTTCCTATCAGATGTGTTGGGACACTTTTGGTAGGGTTTTTGCGGATTGCAGCCAGCATCTTTTCTGTCCTTTCCTATCTAGTTAGTTGGGCCCCATCGTTTGCTCTGCCTGTCTTTCTGTCTGTGTTTGTGTTTTCATCTGTTTTCACTGACAATACATGTTGGGGGCTGTCTATTGCTTTGGGGTCTGCTCTGGGGCAGTTTAGATTTCCCCTTTCTTTCTTTAGGCTTATTTATCTCTCCGGCTGTGAAGAGGCGTCTAGGACCACCGTAGGAACGCTCCATGGCTACTGTTAGTTGTTGTGAATAGGATCAGGGGTCTGCAATCCGCTAGCTACCAACCTCTCCGGTTTTCTGGATTGAGCTTGCATTTTTGTTTTTTCCTCCTCGGTTGACTCATTCATAACAGGGTCTGTGCAAATGTCAGTGTGTTTCCACGGACCGTGTGTCCATGAGCAAAACAAGCTGACATGTCCATTTTTTATTGTCAGTATGGGCCACAAAACATCCAGCACACATGCATACACATAACACACAAGGATGTCATCCGTGTGACACGCATCGGCGCTGGGGAAGAAGCGTTACAGTAAGCGCTAATCCCTGGCCGGAGAACAGCGCTTACTGTAAGGCTTCTTCCATAGCACCCGTCCTTGTGGTACTGATGCGGCACACGCATGCCACACGTGTGCCGCAAGTAATACACACACAGACACTGACATCTACGGTACCGGAAATATCAGGACGTGTGAAAGAGGCGTTATACCGGGTTTTTATGTTTGGCAGCTGTCACACACTAAAAGACGCTTTTTATTGCAAAAAAGTTTATGCATCACCACATTTTGAGAGCTATAATTTTTCCATATTTTGGCCCACAGAGTCATGTGAGGTCTGATTTTTGGGAGGCAGAATGAACAAAAACCAGCAATTCAAGAATTTCTTTTTTTGAGGGGGGGCGTTTATACGTTCCGCGTGCGTGTGGTAAAATTGATAAAGCAGTTTTATTCTTCGGGTCAGTACGATTACAGCGATACCTCATTTATATCATTTTTTTATGTTTTGGCGCTTTTATATAATGAAAATTCTTTTATATAAAAAATCAATATTTTTGCATCACGTTATTCTAAGAGCTACAACTTTATTTTTCTGATGATGGAGCTGTATGATGGCTTGGTTTCTGCAGGACAAGATGACGTTTTCAGCGGTACAAAGTTTATTAATATCCATCTTTTTGATCGCATGTTATTCCACTTTTTGCTTGGTGGTATGATGATAAAGCATTTTTTTGCCTTTTTTTAATTGTGTTCACCAACGGGGTTAACTAGTGGGACAGTTTTATAGGGCGGGTCATTAAGGACGCGGTGATACCAAATATGTGTACTTTTATTATTTTTATTTTTTTTCATTCAAATATTTATTTATTGATAGAATAAATATTGATTTTTTAAATTATTATTATCTTTTAAAGTATTTTTACAATTATTTAAAAACATTTTTTTATTTAGAATCATAAAATCGTAGAGTTGGAAGTGACCTCCTACGCCATCTGGTCCAACCTCCTGCTCAAAGCAGGATTCGCGAAATAATCCCAGACAGATGTCTGTCCAGCCTCTGTTTGAAGACTTCTATTGAAGGAGAACTCACCACTAGAGTTGAGCGAAACGGGTCGAAAAAATTCAAAAGTCGCCGACTTTTGGCAAAGTCGGGTTTCATGAAACGAAACCCGACCCTAGGATGAGGCCTGCCACGAGGTCGGCGACTTACGCGCCAAAGTCGCGTTTCAAAAGTTTGTTTTGCGCTCTTTTTCAGCCAATCAGGATCCACGGACACTGTGGGCAACGTGATGACCTAGGCACGGGTCACCACCATCTTTCAGAAGGGCATGCAAGTGATTGGCTTGCTTTGGTGGGCGTCACAGGGGGTATAAAAGGGCGTGCACGCCGACCGCCATCTTACTTCTGCCGATCTTAGTATAGGGAGAGGTTGCTGCTGATTCTGTAGGGAGAGCGTTAGGCAGGGAAGAAGACAAAAAAACTGCTTCTGCTGCTAGCGATTTGGCCTGCACAACACACAAGTCACTGTGTGTGCAGTGCAAGGGGAGGCTATATTGTGGTGTATCAGTGGTGTTGGTTGTTGGGCTGCCTTTTAAGGCTTCCTGACACGCTGGCATTGCTGTTTACCCATTGCTCCGCAAACTGCTTTTTTAAAAGCAATCCAATCTCCCTTATCCTATAGTCACTTTTGTCACAGCTGTGCCATCGAGCCTGTTACATAGCGCTCAGATATCAGTGGGCCTCACACAATCCACAAGTGTCCAGTGTCCAAAAGTGTACGCAGAGATTCAAAATCTCCATTATCCTCTTGTCACTTTGGTCACAGGCAGCTGTGCCATCGAGCGTGTCACATAGCGCTCAGATATCAGTGGGCCTCACACAATCCACAAGTGTCCAGTGTCCAAAAGTGTACGCAGAGATTCAAAATCTCCATTATCCTCTCGTCACTTTGGTCACAGGCAGCTGTGCCATCGAGCGTGTCACATAGCGCTCAGATATCAGTGGGCCTCACACAATCCACAAGTGTCCAGTGTCCAAAAGTGTACGCAGAGATTCAAAATCTCCATTATCCTCTCGTCACTTTGGTCACAGGCAGCTGTGCCATCGAGCGTGTCACATAGCGCTCAGATATCAGTGGGCCTCACACAATCCACAAGTGTCCAGTGTCCAAAAGTGTACGCAGAGATTCAAAATCTCCATTATCCTCTCGTCACTTTGGTCACAGGCAGCTGTGCCATCGAGCGTGTCACATAGCGCTCAGATATCAGTGGGCCTCACACAATCCACAAGTGTCCACTGTCCACAAGTGTGTGCAGAAATTCTAAAACTCCCCTGTCCTATAGACACCTTGTACCTTGTTTTACATTACTATATAGTTTGTTGGATTTTGTCTACATTTCTACCAAAAATGAGGAAGGCTGGTGGAAGAGGTCATGGAATTGGGCGGGGGTTGGCAGCAGGTAATGATGGTGTTGGTGGTGGATCTGATGGTAGTGGCAAGAGGAAAATAGGACCGAATGCAGGAGGTGCTGACCCTGCATCATCGTCTGGCTACATAAGGCCTCGAACGCTTAGTTTTCTAGGAGTTGGCAAACCGCTTTTAAAGGCAGAGCATCAGGAAAAAGTTTTGTCTTACATTGCTGACTCAGCCTCCAGCTCTATCGCCTCCTCTTCTTCAGTTGTAAAAAGTAAAAACACTGAGTGGTCATTGGAGGCTCATGTTCATGAACCACACCTTTCCTTGTGTCCTTCACCCCAACCAAGATTGAAGGATGACGCAGGCCATACTACTGATTACTCCATGGAGCTGTTTTCACATACCATGCCTGGATTATCAAGTCAAATGGTGAATTACCCAGGCCAAGATGAATCTGACATGGAGTGCACTGATGCACAGCCGCTGATGGATGATTCTGCTGGTACATTCACTCAGAGCACTACATTGTCCTCGCAGTGTACAGAGCCAGATTTTGACCCTGATGAGACTCAGGTGCCCCTTCCCGCACACTATACCACCATACACGGTGACACAGAGAAAGGTGCACATGACATAGAAGAGGAGGTGATGGATGACCCAGTTGTTGACCCAGATTGGCATCCATTGGGGGAAGAGGGTGCTGCTTCCAATAGCTCAGATGAGGAGCATCCACAGCAGACATCGACATCGCAACAGCTGTTATCTGGCAGGCCCGGAGCACTCCAAAGACAGGTTCCAAACATCAAAAGAGTTGCAGGACAGCTTGTCCAGAGGGTCAAAAGATCACAGCGTGCTAGGCCGCAAAATGTCTGCCAAAGTAGGAAGAGTGCAGTGTGGCACTTTTTTGAACAAAATCCTCATGATCAGGCCAAGGTTATCTGTAAGAAGTGCGCAAAGACCTTTAGCCGAGGGAAAAATCTGAAAAATTTGAATACCAGTTGCATGCTTAGACATTTAACCAGCATGCACTTGCAAGCGTGGACACAACACCAAACCTCAAGTGCCACATGTGCAACTGATCACAACGAAGGTAGTCAGCAACGCTACATTGTTTCCCCCACTGTAAGCCCACCGGTTAGCACAGCAGCAAATGTTGAGGTGTCGTTGCAAGGCCACAGCAGTCAGGGAATCCCACTGTTATATCAACGAAAGACTGATTCTAGGCCATCAGAAAGAACACCAACTCCACCACCATCATCAACCCTCTCTCAGTCCGCCCTGTCCACCGCTACTTCCACCATATGCAGCTCTCAAGTCCAGCTCACCCTCCCAGACACTATGAGTAGGTCATGAAAGTACTCAGTCTCTCATCCGCGTACACTGGGTTTGAACGCCCACATTGCCAAACTAATCTCGTTTGAGATGATGCCCTTTCGGTTGGTGGAAAGCACAGCTTTCCGCGAACTCATGGCCTATGCAGTACCACGCTATGACCTACCCAGTCGCCACTTCTTCTCTCGCAAAGCCATCCCAGCCCTCCACCATCATGTGAAAGACCGCATTGTCCATGCACTCAAGCAGTCAGTGAGCGGAAAGGTGCACCTCACAACTGATGCATGGTCCAGTCGGCATGGCCAGGGCCGTTACGTGTCCATCACTGCGCACTGGGTTAATGTGGTGGATGCAGGGTCCACAGGGGACAGCGGTGGTGGGACAGTGCTGCCTAGCCCACGGTATAGGAAACAGTTGGCTGTAGGCGTTCGACCCTCCTCCTCCTCCTCCTCCTCCTCCAGAAGCGAAAGCTCGTCCACAGAGCGCAGTCGTATGGCACTCCATCTGCAGCCGCCACTGTTGCACACGATGTGTCCCCCTATCGAGCAGCTAGTGGAAAGCGTCAGCAAGCTGTGTTGCAGATGATGTGTTTGGGCGACAGACACACCGCCGAGGTGCTGGCTGAGTACTTGAAGCGACAAACTGAGTCATGGCTGGGCAGTGTACATCTTGAGGCAGGCAAGGTAGTTAGTGATAACGGCCGTAATTTTGTGGCAGCCATAGCCCTTTCAAAACTCAGCCACATACCTTGCTTGGCTCACACCTTGAACCTGGTGGTGCAGTGCTTCCTCAAAAATTACCCGGAGTTAACAGCCCTGCTCCAGAAGGTGCGAAGACTGTGCGCGCACATCCGCCGGTCGCCTGTACACTCCGTTCGTATGCAGAAGCTGCAGCGATTGCTCCACCTTCCCAACCACTGCCTCATTATCGACATTGCAACAAGGTGGAACTCCACCCTGCACATGGTGGAGCGGCTGTGCGAGCAGAGGCAGGCCATAATGCATTTGTGGGAGGATACACGGCCAGGCACTTTGAGACCAGACATGGAGTTGACAGGCGTGCAGTGGTCGAAGCTGAAAGACCTTTGTAAAGTCCTTCAGTGTTTTGAGGAATGCACACGGCTGGTAAGCGCAGACGACGCCATCCTAAGCATGAGCATCCCACTTATGCGTCTGCTCATGCAAACTTTGACGCACCTTAAGGAGCAGGCGTCTGCAGCCAATGTTGATGAGGAGGAAGAGGAGGAGGGAATCCTTGATGACATTCAGCCATTGTCTGCTCAGGGACCTCTCCTGGACGAGGTGGAGGAAGAAGAGGAGGAGGAGGAGGAGGATGATGGGGATGATTACTTAGGGGAGGAGGATGCATCTCGTGGGGCAAGTGAAAATGTTGGCGTGGCAAGGTCTGGTACAGGGTTTGTGCGTGACTGGAGGGATGTGGATTTGCCAGAAAGTGCTCCTCCACCCAGCACTCGCAGTGCATCATTGATACCGGGAACATTGGCCCACATGTCAGATTATGCCTTGCGGATCCTAAAAAGGGACCCCCGCATTGCCAAAATGATGAACGATGACGACTACTGGTTGGCCAGCATCCTGGATCCACGCTATAAAGGCAAATGACAAAACATCATGCCACAGGAGAACCTTGACCTAATATTGGCTAATAAACAAGCAACTCTGGTAAATCGGTTGCTTGAGGCATTCCCAGCACACAGCAGCGGTGATGGTTCTCACACGAGCCGTACGGGCCGGGGGCAGCTTGGCAGAGGTGTTCATGGTGCACACAGCAGAAGTGGCGTTGGAGACAGGGGTTTCATGACAATGTTGTGGACTGATTTTTAAAATACCGCTCACACAACTGGTAATACTGCATCGATGGAAAGTGACAGGAGACAGCAGTTGTCAACTATGGTTACAAACTACTTTTCCTCCCATATCGATGTTCTCCCACACAGGTCATTCCCCTTTGACTATTGGGCCGCTAAACTGGACACCTGGCCTGAATTGGCCCAATATGCCTTACAGGAGCTCGCTTGCCCAGCTGCAAGTGTGCTATCGGAAAGAGTCTTCAGTGCAGCTGGATCAATCCTGACAGAAAAAAGGACCCGTCTGTCAACCCAAAATGTGGATGATCTAACCTTCATTAAAATGAACCACGCATGGGTTTCCAAGGATTTTGTCCCACCTTCCCCTGATGACACATAGGGTGACAGAAAAATGGCTTGCTTTGGTCCACCTCTTCCTGGTACTTCACCTATTTCGCCTTTTGCATCAGCTGAATGTCCAACATCAACATATGCCACTTTCTAAAACTCCCTAACTGTGCTGCCTCCCCCCCCATGGCCGGGGTAACCACCTAGCGCACGACACCGTGCGAGTGCCGTTGCCCTGGACAGGTGGGTAGGCCGACTCTTGGGCGCGGGCACTGGCACAGGGTCCCTCATAGTGCAATCAAGTGTCTCTGACGGTGGTGGTGCACACCCGCCGTCAGACACACCGCTGTACTATGAGGGGCCCAGTGCCAGTACCGACGCCCACGAGTGTGCCCCCCTTGCTTGGGCAGGGCCCCAGCATTTGCAATCTTTACCTCTCCCTGCTCCTCCGCTGTGTAATCTGGGCCGTCAAATCCATACTGTGCCTGACACCGTCTGAGCCTGCCTCCTGAGACATATATTTTGAATGTGTACGCTATCCATACATGTTATCCAGGGATACGGTACCCTTTCTAACCTTTGTGCAATCACGTGCAATCCATACTGGGCCTAACACCGTCTGAGCCTGCCTCATGCTGTATAGACATATATTTTGAATGTGTATGCTATCCATACATGTTATCCGGGGATACGGTACCCTTTCTAACCTTTGTGCAATGACGTGCAATCCATACTGGGCCTAACACCGTCTGAGCCTGCCTCATGCTGTATAGACATATATTTTGAATGTGTACGCTATCCATACATGTTATCCAGGGATACGGTACCCTTTCTAACCTTTGTGCAATCACGTGCAATCCATACTGGGCCTAACACTGTCTGAGCCTGCCTCATGCTGTATAGACATATATTTTGAATGTGTACGCTATCCATACATGTTATCCGGGGATACGGTACCCTTTCTAACCTTTGTGCAATCACGTGCAATCCATACTGGGCCTAACACCGTCTGAGCCTGCCTCATGCTGTATAGACATATATTTTGAATGTGTACGCTATCCATACATGTTATCCAGGGATACGGTACCCTTTCTAACCTTTGTGCAATGACGTGCAATCCATACTGGGCCTAACACCGTCTGAGCCTGCCTCATGCTGTATAGACATATATTTTGAAAGTGTACGCCATCCATACATGTTATCCGGGGATACGGTACCCTTTCTAACCTTTGTGCAATAACGTGCAATCCATACTGGGCCTAACACCGTCTGAGCCTGCCTCATGCTGTATAGACATATATTTTGAATGTGTACGCTATCCATACATGTTATCCAGGGATACGGTACCCTTTCTAACCTTTGTGCAATGACGTGCAATCCATACTGGGCCTAACACCGTCTGAGCCTGCCTCATGCTGTATAGACATATATTTTGAATGTGTACGCTATCCATACATGTTATCCAGGGATACGGTACCCTTTCTAACCTTTGTGCAATCACGTGCAATCCATACTGGGCCTAACACCGTCTGAGCCTGCCTCATGCTGTATAGACATATATTTTGAATGTGTACGCTATCCATACATGTTATCCGGGGATACGGTACCCTTTCTAACCTTTGTGCAATCACATGCAATCCATACTGGGCCTAACACCATCTGAGCCTGCCTCATGCTGTATAGACATATATTTTGAATGTGTACGCTATCCATACATGTTATCCGGGGATACGGTACCCTTTCTAACCTTTGTGCAATCACGTGCAATCCATACTGGGCCTAACACCGTCTGAGCCTGCCTCATGCTGTATAGACATATATTTTGAATGTGTACGCTATCCATACATGTTATCCGGGGATACGGTACCCTTTCTAACCTTTGTGCAATCACGTGCAATCCATACTGGGCCTAACACCGTCTGAGCCTGCCTCATGCTGTATAGACATATATTTTGAATGTGTACGCTATCCATACATGTTATCCGGGGATACGGTACCCTTTCTAACTTTTGTGCAATGACATGCAATCCATACTGGGCCTAACACTGTCTGAGCCTGCCTCATGCTGTATAGACATATATTTTGAATGTGTACGCTATCCATACATGTTATCCAGGGATACGGTACCCTTTCTAACCTTTGTGCAATCACGTGCAATCCATACTGGGCCTAACACCGTCTGAGCCTGCCTCATGCTGTATAGACATATATTTTGAATGTGTACGGTATCCATACATGTTATCCGGGGATACGGTACCCTTTCTAACCTTTGTGCAATCACGTGCAATCCATACTGGGCCTAACACCGTCTGAGCCTGCCTCATGCTGTATAGACATATATTTTGAATGTGTACGCTATCCATACATGTTATCCGGGGATACGGTACCCTTTCTAACCTTTGTGCAATCACGTGCAATCCATACTGGGCCTAACACCGTCTGAGCCTGCCTCATGCTGTATAGACATATATTTTGAATGTGTACGCTATCCATACATGTTATCCGGGGATACGGTACCCTTTCTAACCTTTGTGCAATCACGTGCAATCCATACTGGGCCTAACACCGTCTGAGCCTGCCTCATGCTGTATAGACATATATTTTGAATGTGTACGCTAACCATACATGTTATCCAGGGATACGGTACCCTTTCTAACCTTTGTGCAATCATGTGCAATCCATACTGGGCCTAACACCGTCTGAGCCTGCCTCATGCTGTATAGACATATATTTTGAATGTGTACGCTATCCATACATGTTATCCAGGGATACGGTACCCTTTCTAACCTTTGTGCAATGACGTGCAATCCATACTGGGCCTAACACCGTCTGAGCCTGCCTCATGCTGTATAGACATATATTTTGAATGTGTACGCTATCCATACATGTTATCCAGGGATACGGTACCCTTTCTAACCTTTGTGCAATCACGTGCAATCCATATTGGGCGTGAGAACGGCTGGCGAGCTGTTAAGCAAGCTACAGCACCTGTCCAGACAAGTACAGGGATTCCCTAGCGAGGAGACTTATTTGATTGTTTTCAATGTTGGGACAGCAATTTTTGGGGAGCACTATACTCTGGAGAATGATAGATGGGGCCCACCATACACTGGAACATTCCAAAGGTGGACATCAGACACTGGAGCAGCATTTACAGGGCCCATTATACACTAGAGCATTAGAAATGGGGCCCATTATGTTTGGAGCATTATTTGGGCCCATAAGACAGTGGAGCTTCATCCATGGGGACCAACATATACTGTAGCATTATGTGGAGCTCATCATATACTGTTTCAAACATTATATGGGACCAATGATTCTGTATGGAGAAATAGATGGGCCTCGTCATGAGATGTAAAAAGTGAGGTATTTTTCATTGTACTATACCGCTATTTATCTGCCGTATCGGAGCATGATGAGTTGTGGTATGTGTTAAAGGGGCGCTCTTTCGCCCAGGGCACATGAAAACCTGCAGCCAGCCCTCCCCCCCCCACAACTTTAGCCAAATAACCCCCATTTTTCAGTGCGTAACTTATATTATGAAGTTAATTAAGGTTGACAAGCTTAAGTAAGAAGAATTGATGCTTTTGGCATTCAAATGGGCACTGTAGGTGTGTTTCCTGTCCTCCTCTCACTGCCGACTTTTATTCCCCATTGACTTACATTGGGTTTCGTGTTTCGGGACGACCCCGACTTTTCCCTATAATCGGACGATCTTGCTCGACCCGACTTTTGGAAAAGTCGGGTTTCACGAAACGAAACGCGACCCTAAAAAACCAAAAGTCGCTCAACTCTACTCACCACCTCTCGTGGCACCCAAAACTGGACACAGTATTCCAGATGAGGTGTGACCAAAGAGGAGTAGAGGGCAATAATGACTTCACGTGATCTAGACTGTATGTGGATCTCCCGCCAGGGCAGTGGGGTACTCAGTACCGGGTCGGTATCTCAAAGGGAAGTGTCACAGTAGCAGTGACCCGGTCCGTGGCCCTGGGTGTCCATGTAAAAGGGGTTAAGCGTGGCTGATTAAAGTTTATAAGTGGATGATACGTGACGCCACCTATTTTGCTCGGCAATGAAGGGGTTAAGCCGACGCTGCAGGCAGATCCTCTGGGACAGATGGTAGAAGGCAGCAAGATGTAATAGCTCCCCATAGGTAGAGCTGTAGTCCCAGGGCAGTGAGAAAAGGTGCTGAGGAAGAGGGTGCAGTGTTAGGCACAGAGATGTAGCAGTGCTGAAGGGGTTGCCGGAAGAAGGCAATGACACAACAGGGTGCAGTTTCCTTTACTTTTACTTTGCTTTGCAACTGCAGTCCAGGATCCAGATTACAGATGGAACAGGAGTTGGCCAGCCTGGAAGCAACTCAGGAATCTCTCTATGCAGATGGGTTGTGTAGTCTCCTTTCTAGCGCTTATCTGAGGTACATGCAGTACTGAGTTACACTGAAGTTCCTCTTGCTTGCTCTCTTTTAGAACCCCCTCGTATGGCAGACAGCTGTAGCCTCCTTCTTCTGGCTCACACGTTGCTGTTGTGCCTCTGAGTCTTATGTGGGAACAGAGCATTTACAGCTTCCAATTCCTCCGGTTTCTGCTGCAGGAACATCAGTATCCATACAACCTCGGATACCGGAATCCGGAACCATGCGCCACGCTAGAAGTGAGCCTGAACTCTGCTCAATCCTCCAGCTCTTATCCTCTCGTCCACACACTTCGCCCTCCTCATACCAACTAACTAAACTTCCCCTTCCTGGCCCCCAGAGAGCAGCTCCTCCCCCAGTTTTGGTTCAGAGCTCTGTCTGCTGGCCTGGAGTGGGAACTGTGCTGTATGTTGTATTTACCTGACAGAGAGACCCTTTATTGCTTCCAAGCCTGACATCACACTCCCTAGGAGGAAGGTATTGCCACTGTGGCGACCATACTCCTGGGGGCGCCACATTCCCCCCTAGTGCAATTCAGTACTCCCGCACTGAAAAAACATGCAGAACATATTAACAAATGAATAATTGTAAATGTAATAGGATTTCGAAAATGAAAAATTACAAAAACCAAAGCTCCAAAAATAGTCTTTTTGATGATTAGTCCATGCGTCAATGTCCATGGTCCATTTCCTGAGCAGTTGGTAACTATGTACAAGTAGAGTTTTGACCACACATAGTCCTGTGGCCCAATTGTCCATCAAAAACAAACTGAGATTGTTCAAAAGTTCTTACAGAGTCCCTGTAGGCACATAAACTTGAAAAGTGGCATATGTACATGTACAGTTTACATTCTATTTGCACTTTAATCTCTATATCTAACTGGGATCTCACCTTTTGTACTACAGGTAGATCTGCGTAGCATGGGTACTTCTAATGGCCTATTTAGGTTTAGTGGGCCTGTTACTGCTGTTGGTAAACTGGGTAGTAGCCGTCTACGAACTCTTCGACTAACTGTGGGCATGACAGATTCACCACTGGCAGGGCGAGGATTCTCTGGCTCCACTGCTAGTGTGGCATCCGCTGCCTGAACTTCCGGATTTTCAGAGTTGTCTTGAGTCTCTGCTACTTCAGTTGCAGTAGGCTGGGGAAAGATTAGGACAGGAACTACGATGGCTTGATCCATTCTTGTCCAGTTTGCAGGAAATTCTCTGAGTACAGTGTTGACCTTTTCTTCTTCTTCTATGGGTTGAAGGTTGTTTTGTTCTCCCATCCTTTCCTTTAGCTGGTCAGGGCACAGTTTCAGATGATCCCTCGATACTACTGATGAGGTTTCTCCTCCATCCTTACTAATAAGGCACACTTTGGTGTTGTCGAAGTTTGATGGTAAGACGGTGTAGGGTTCAGCTTCCCATTGGTCATCCAATTTATGCATTCTCCTTTTCCTCTTTAGGACTTGTTCTCCTGGTGACAAGGGAACTGCAGGTGCATGTTGATTGTAGTTATTTTCTTGTTTTTGTCTCGCCTGAGCTAGACTCTTTTCTACGCACTCTTGTACTCTTCGGTATTGCTGCTGCCGCTCTGAATCCCAGTCAGCATCTGGTGATGTCACCTCAGGTGTAAGGACTCCCATATTCAAATCAATAGGCAGCTTGCCAGGCCTTGCTCTCATTTGGTTGGCTGGAGTGCAGTTGGTGGAATTCACAGGAATGTGATTGCAGAGGTCTACCAGATCTGGCAACTTCTCTGGCCACAGATTCCTCTCTTCCAAAGGCTAGGTCTTCAGTAGATCGATCACCACCTGATTCATCTTTTCACACATGCCATTCGTCTGTGGATGGTACGTGGTTGTCCTGATCTTCTTGCAACTGTACAAGTTACAGAATTCCTGGAACACTTCTGCCTCAAAGGCTGGACCTTGATCTGTAAGCACTCGCTCGGGATATCCGTGTGGTCGACAAAAATGCTGTTGGAATGCTCTGGCTGCTGTCCTGGCTGTTTGATCCTTGACAGGCACGACTACCAGGAATCTTGAGTAGAGTAGTGGATACTTGCTATATCGGAATTCCGATACCGACTTCCGATATTTTTTCAATATCGGAATTCGGCATCGGAATCGGAAGTTCAAAGTTGATTGACGGCCTGACGTCATCATGATGCGCGGTGTGTGCGCATCATGATGCGCCGTCATTTCGGGCCTTCCGGGGGTCTCTGCCGGCCTGCCGGGGGGCTGTGTGGACTGCCCGGGGTCGGTACCGGCCTGCCGGGGGGCTGTGCTGGCCTACCGGTGGTCTGTGCACCCTGTGGGGGTCTGTACCGGCCTGCCGGGGGGCTGTGCCGGCCTGCCGGTGGTCTGTGCACCCTGTGGGGGTCTGTACCGGCCTGCCGGGGGGCTGTGCCGGCCTGCCGGGGGGCTGTGCTGATGTCCGGGGGTCTGTGCAAGCATCGTCCGATGGGACTACAAGTCCCATCTGGCGATGCCTGCTACCATGACAGTGATTGACACATTAGCCAATGATGGGACAGTAGTAGTCCCATCATCTGGCTAATGTGTTAAATGTTAAAAAAAAAAAAAAAAATACTACATACATACTACATGCTACATACATACTACATATATACTACATGCATGCTACATACATACTACATGCTACATACATACTACATATATACTACATGCATGCTACATACATACTACATGCTACATACATACTACATATATACTACATGCATGCTACATACATACTACATGCTACATACATACTACATATATACTACCTACATACTACATACATGCTACATACATGCTACATACATACTGCATGCTACATACATACTACATACATACTACATACATACTACATACATACTACATGCATGCTACATACATACTACATACATACATACTACATGCATGCTACATACATACTACATGCATGCTACATGCATGCTACATACATACTACATGCTACATACATACCACATACATACTACATACATACTACATGCTACATACATACTACATATATACTACATGCATGCTACATACATACTACATGCATGCTACATGCATGCTACATACATACTACATGCTACATACATACCACATACATACTACATACATACTACATGCATGCTACATGCATGCTACATACATACTGCATGCTACATACATACTACATACATACTACATACATACTACATATATACTACATGCATGCTACATACATACTACATGCATGCTACATGCATGCTACATACATACTACATGCTACATACATACCACATACATACTACATACATACTACATACATACTACATGCATACTACATACATACTACATACATACTACATACATACTACATGCATGCTACATACTTACTACATGCATGCTACATGCATGCTACATACATACTACATGCTACATACATACCACATACATACTACATACATACTACATACATACTACATGCTACATACATACTACATATATACTACATGCATGCTACATACATACTACATGCATGCTACATGCATGCTACATACATACTACATGCTACATACATACTACATACATACTACATGCATGCTACATGCATGCTACATACATACTGCATGCTACATACATACTACATACATACTACATACATACTACATATATACTACATGCATGCTACATACATACTACATGCATGCTACATGCATGCTACATACATACTACATGCTACATACATACCACATACATACTACATACATACTACATACATACTACATGCATACTACATACATACTACATAATACTACATGCATGCTACATACATACTACATGCATGCTACATGCATGCTACATACATACTACATGCTACATACATACCACATACATACTACATACATACTACATACATACTACATGCTACATACATACTACATATATACTACATGCATGCTACATACATACTACATGCTACATACATACCACATACATACTACATACATGCTACATACATACTACATATATACTACATGCATGCTACATACATACTGCATGCTACATGCATGCTACATAAATACTACATACATACTACATGCTACATACATACCACATATATACTACATACATACAATACATTCATACAATACATACATAGACATACAGTACATATAACATAGAGTAACATACTTACCAATACTTGTCACATTGTTCCCCGAAGCCATTGTCTTTTCCGGAATAAATATTAACATAACAAACCACAAAAATACTCACCCACGATCCGAAGCAGTCCACGAGTGTGTCCCACGACGATCTTGGGTAGAGAACAGCAGCATCAGATGATGCTGCCGTTCTCTACGGGCTGCAGGAATCCAATGACGGAAGGTAGGTATCCTTCCGCACTGTATTCCTCCGCCACTTAAAAAAAAAAAGTCCCTAGTCTCACTTTATGCCATTGCTGCGTGGGAAATTCCCACACAGCAATGGCATAAAGTGAGACTAGGGACTTTTTTTTTTTTAAGTGGCGGAGGAATACAGTGCGGAAGGATACCTACCTTCCGTCATTGGATTCCTGCAGCCCGTAGAGAACGGCAGCATCATCTGATGCTGCAGTTCTCTACCCAAGATCGTCGTGGGACACACTCGTGGACTGCTTCGGATCGTGGGTGAGTATTTTTGTGGTTTATGTTAATATTTATTCAGTAAAAGACAATGGCTTCGGGGAACAATGTGACAAGTATTGGTAAGTATGTTACTCTATGTTATATGTACTGTATGTCTATGTATGTATTGTATGAATGTATTGTATGTATGTAGTATATATGTGGTATGTATGTAGCATGTAGTATGTATGTAGTATGTATGTAGCATGCATGTAGCATGCAGTATGTATGTAGCATGCATGTAGTATATATGTAGTATGTATGTAGCATGTATGTAGTATGTATGTGGTATGTATGTAGCATGTAGTATGTATGTAGCATGCATGTAGTATATATGTAGTATGTATGTAGCATGTAGTATGTATGTAGTATGTATGTAGTATGTATGTGGTATGTATGTAGCATGTAGTATGTATGTAGCATGCATGTAGCATGCATGTAGTATGTATGTAGCATGCATGTAGTATGTATGTAGTATGTATGTAGTATGTATGTAGTATGCATGTAGTATGTATGTAGTATGTATGTAGTATGTATGTGGTATGTATGTAGCATGTAGTATGTATGTAGCATGCATGTAGCATGTATGTAGCATGCATGTAGCATGCATGTAGCATGTATGTAGTATGTATGTAGTATGTATGTAGTATGTATGTAGCATGCAGTATGTATGTAGCATGCATGTAGCATGCATGTAGTATGTATGTAGTATGTATGTAGTATGTATGTAGCATGCAGTATGTATGTAGTATGTATGTAGCATGCAGTATGTATGTAGCATGTATGTAGCATGTATGTAGTATGTATGTAGTATATATGTAGTATGTATGTAGCATGTAGTATGTATGTAGCATGTAGTATGTATGTAGCATGCATGTAGTATATATGTAGTATGTATGTAGCATGTAGTATGTATGTAGCATGTAGTATGTATGTAGCATGTAGTATGTATGTAGCATGCATGTAGTATGTATGTAGTATTTTTTTTTTTTTTTTTTTAACATTTAACACATTAGCCGGATGATGGGACTACTACTGTCCCATCATTGGCTAATGTGTCAATCACTGTCATGGTAGCAGGCATCGCCCGATGGGACTTGTAGTCCCATCGGACGATGCCTGCACAGACCCCCGAAGCCTGCACAGACCACCGGCAGGCCGGCACAGCCCCCCGGCAGGCCGGCACAGCCCCCCGGAGCCTGCACAGACCACCGGCAGGCCGGCACAGCCCCCCGGCAGGCCGGCACAGCCCACCGGAGCCTGCACAGACCACCGGCAGGCCGGCACAGCCCACCGGAGCCTGCACAGACCACCGGCAGGCCGGCACAGCCCCCCGCCAGGCCGGCACAGACCACCGGAGCCTGCACAGACCCCCTGGCAGGCCGGCACAGCCCCCCGAAAGGCCCGTACAGACCCCAGAGAGGCTGTACAAGGCAAAAACAGGGTTTTTCTTATTCCGATACCGGAAGTCCCATAGACTTGAATGGGACTTCCGGTATCGGAATCGGCGATACCGATACTTTTTTTAAAGATCGGCCGATCCATTCCGATCCGATACTTTGAAGTATCGGACGGTATCGCTCAACTCTAGTGTTGAGCGATACCTTCCGATATCGGGAAATATCGGATCGGATTGGATCGGACCGATACCCAAAAAGTATCAGATATCGCCGATTCCGATACCGGAAACCAATGCAAGTCAATGGGACAGAAATATCGGAATTAAAATAAACACTTTCTTTCCTTGTAGGTTAATTCTACATGAAGGAAAACAACTAAGAATAATGTAGAATGTATTGGGGGAGGTGGAGGAGACATTAAAGGCATAGAGGTTTTTTTTTAAGACGTTCGGAGTTACAAAGATATTGACTATGTTAAATTGGTTGTGTAGCAATAGAGGGAGACGTTCAGAAAAGGCACATGTTGGTGGAGTGTTGGAACGGAGTGCTTCATCTAGCTTGGAGGTTGACTGAGCCCCTGATCCAGAGGACACGGCACGGATGCAGGCACCTGTATGCACAACAGACTGTGAGTAAAGATTTGGAACTACATGCCCTGGTGTCCTCCAGTTATTCCTGCGCCAACACACTCAGCACTGCTACATCTCTGTGCCTGGCACTGCACCATCTACGTCTCTTCACTACCTCTCCATCTACACTGCCCTGGGACTACAGCCCTACCTGCAGAGGGCCACAACATCATTGCTGCACCACACCATCTGTCCCAGAGGATCTTTCTGCAGCGTCGGCTTAACATCGTCATTGCCGAACACCACAGGTGGCGTCACGAATCATTCACTCATAAACTTTAATCATCATCCACACATTCAACATTTCCCTTTTACAATGGACGCCCAGGGCCACGGACCGGGTCACAGCTACCGTGACATCTCCCATTGAAACCAACGGGCCCGGTACCGAGTACCCCACCAGCCCTAGCGGGCGATCCAACTTGGCAGAAATACATAACAGAACAGGTTGTCCTGGCTTTTCACATAATCTCAGTGCATATCTAGGCTGCAGAATGCTGACAATAAGTAATTTACCTTCGGTGGCTAGTCTGTACGGTTTCCAAGATATCATCTCTTGCTTCTAAGATAAATGTCCAGGGGGGGGGTGTTCTGGCATTGAAATGAACTTGTCGTTTCCTCCTCCCTCACTAGTTTCACTTTCCATAGATCACTGTTCAGCGTGTGTCTGGGGGAGGAGCAGCTGGGTGGTCTGCTCGCAGCCAATCACAGCCATGCCACTAGTTAACATACCTACATGCCTAACAGGATGTGCCCACACTTCTTAGGATTCCTCATTGGCTGTATCAAATCAAACTGGCTCATAGCATTATTCCGATTCCGGTATTCGATATGCAAAAAGTATCGGAACTCAGTATCGGAATTCCGATACCGCGAATATCGGCCGATACCCGATATTTGCAGTATTGGAATGCTCAACACTAGTGGTCAACGATGAAAGAGCATAAACGTAGCCTGAACGACTTGGGACCAGCTTCACATGGTCCAGCGCGACCAATTCAAGTGGTTGTTTAGTTATTATTGGCTGCAAAGGAGCTCGCTGTCTGTTACGGTCCTCCCTGCGCAGGTTACATTGTCCACACTCCCGGCATCAATTTTCAATGGCCTTCCTCATACCAGCCCAGTAGAATCTCTCCTGGAGCAAGGCCTCCAACTTCTTCCTCTGAAGTGTCCAGCTCCATTGTGGTATGCTTCCAAGACCATTGATGCCTCCCTCTTTGGGACTACCACTTGCCAGACCAACTCATGAGTGCGGGCATTGATACTCCTCTGGCACAGCTTTCCCTCATAGAGGAACAGCCTGCCTCTTTCCTTTCACAGCTGCTGGGTTTCTTCAGGAGCATCTGGACCTGGGCGTGAGTCAGCTTCTGACAGTAGCTCCTTGACCAGGCGGACTGCGGGGTCGCTATCCTGCGTATCTGCCCAGGCATGATGAGGCAATGGATTTAGGGTGGCCTCTTTCACGATAGATCGTCTGTTTCTCACTCCTTGGGCTCGTTGGGCTGCATTTGGCCGGTGGAAGGCAGTAACTCTATTTCTTCGAGTGCCTCAGGGTCTTCTCCTGCATCTGGCAGATTAGGCATTCTGGACAGCGCATCAGCATTGGCATTCTTGTGCCCCGCTCGGTACTTGATGGTGAATTCATAGTTAGACAGCCGGGCCATCTATCGCTGCTCCAGTGCACCTAGTTTGGTATTTTCCAAGAGAGTCAACAGGTTGTTGTCCGTGAAGATGGTAAACTTGCCTGAAGCTAGGTAATGCTTGAATCGATCAGTCACAGCCCAGACTATGGCAAGGAACTCCAGTTTGAAGGAACTGTAGCTGTCAGGGTTCCTTTCAGTGGGACGAAGCTTCCTGCTGGCGTAGGAGATCACTCTTTCTTTGCCATTCTGTACCTGTGACAGTACTGCTCCCAGTCCCACGTTGCTGGCATCAGTATACAAAACAAATGGTTGGTCATAATCTGGATAGTCCAGAACTTCATCTTCTGTGAGAGCCATTTTCAGTCGAGTGAACGACCTCTCCAGTTCCTCATTCCATTCAAATGTAGGACTCTTCTTCCTGGCTTTCTTGGGCTGGCCCACACGAATATTTTGCATAGGCGTGGCTATCTCAGTGAAGCCTTTGATGAACCTTCGGTAGTAGCCTACCAACCCGAGGAATTGACGTACCTCATGGAGGTTGCTGGGCTTCTGCCAGTCCTGGATGACAGTGACTTTGTCAGGATCTGGTGCCACACCTTCTGCACTCACTACATGACCGAGTTACTGTTCCTCGGGCTTCAGGAGGTGGCATTTGGATGGCTTCACTTTCAGGCCAAAGTTGGACAAGGCTTCAAACACCTAAGCCAGGTGCTTCAGATGGTCTTCATAAGTCTTGGAGAAAACAATGACATCATCAAGGTACAACATGACTGTCTTGAAGTTCTTGTATCCAAGACAGCATTCCATTAGCCGTTGAAATGTCCCTGGGGCGGTGCAGAGCCCGAACGGCATGTAGTTGAACTCGCAGAGACCCATTGGTGTAGTAAACGCTGTTTTCTCCTTGTCTGTCTCTGCCACGGGAACGTGCCAATACCCACTAGTGAGATCTAAGGTGGAAAAATAGTTAGCAGTTTTAAGTGCGGCTAATGACTCCTCAATTCTGGGTAATGGGTAGGCATCCTTATGTGTAATGCTGTTAATTTTTCGGCAATCAACACACATTCTCATGGTACCATCTTTCTTTTTCACAAAGACTACTGGAGCTGCCCAGGGGCTACAACTGTCTCTGATCACCCCAGCCTCCTTCATTTCAACATACTTTTGGCATATTGATATTGTGTTGGGGGTATAGGCAGGTACCTTTCTTTAATGGGTGGATGATCTCCAGTGGGGGTATGGTGTTGAACCCATTTTGCCTTCCCAAAGTCTAGAGGGTGTTTACTAAATACCCTGCTCATACTCTTGAGTCACTCCGTAAACCCCACTCTTTTGGTATGAAGGGGTGGAGTCAGTTCCCACCTGCAGCTGCTGACACCACTCCTCCAGCTGCTTTACAGAACCATTGTCCCCTGCCTGGTCGGACGAGACCAAGGGCTCTGCTGCCTGTATTGCATTGTTACTGACAGTAAGCAGCTTAGCAACTGTGGCATACCGAGGTATTGTGGCCTCCTCTTCCCCACAATTCAAGAAGCGTACAGGTACTCTCCCTTTGCGGACATCAACTACCCCTCTGGCTGTCAGGACAGTGGGCCGGCTATCAGAGTACACTGGCTCTACCAATGCTTGGTAATCTTTTCCTCTGAGGCCGATGGCTGCCCGACACCAAATTAACATTTCACATCTGGGGGGGTATCGCAGTGGGGAAAGAATCACTCACTCTGACGCTGCCAATTTCTCCGCCAGACAGTTCTTCCTGCTGTCTTTGCATCAGGGCCTTGATCTCCTGCAGGACTCATTGTTCACTGGAACCAGTAGTCTCGGCTACCTGTTGCAACAAAACAATAACCTCGGAAAGACAATTTTCAATCACATTAGTACCTAAGGTCATCATTGGGTTACATTCTCGTCGATCAATGTCTACAACTATCAGACCTTAAGATTTTAACTCTACTCGCCCCACTTTAATGGTAATCTCTTTACATCCTACTTGTGGCAAAGACTGACCATTGCTGGCAAGTACTGTCAGTTCATCACTTGGGCCACGGGGAATTTCAGAGTCAGCCCAATACCGCTTGTAAAGGATATATGGCATAGTTGTCACCTGAGAGCCAGTGTCCAGCAAAGCGTTCATGGGGATGCCGTCAATCATGACTGGGAGGACTGGTCTCCCTCCAACATACTTGGCTCGCCAGTTCTTTGGGCCTTGTGGTCCTACTCCTGGGGGTTGGCCCTCTGCCCCAGGGTGGCAGAATCTTGCGATGTGGCCTGCCTTGCAGCAGCGACGACAGATGGGACGTCCGTCCTGGTCATAGCGATCGTTGTCTCTCCCTCGGGGTGGCGTGATCCTCTTCTTCCGTAGCCACGGGACATCCTCTGGACTGGAGGCCAGCTGGATCTTCTCCTTTGTGGACACCTGCATGGACTGCACAGTTTTGGCAAGTACAGCCATACTTTTGGCCAGCTGTTGGACTTGAAGGCGCAGTTCTGTAGATGGATCATTATCCAGAGTCTGTGCATCAGCCACCACAGGGCTGGGAGGGAAAGATGCTGCTTCTTGGTGGTATGTGATCGCTGGGTGCCTAGGGGGCGCTGGACGGCTGACGTTTGGTTCATGCAGCACCCGGATAGCTGTGTCTTTGAAGTCTGCAAACTCTAGGTCAGGGTTTTGTAGGGCTATGATGCGCAGCTGTGCTCTGTGGGTACTGGATAGGAGTCCCTCAATAAATTGCTCCTTTACCAGTCTGTCTCCATCTTTCACACTGTCTGGGTCAATCTGCTTTATGGCTCGCAGTGCCTCCTGCAGGTTAAGAGCATAGTCCCGTATACTGTCCTGCGCTCTCTGCGTACACCCAAAGAATCTCATTTTTATTTCAGCTGCAGTGCAGGTGTCAAAGGTGCTTCTTAGCTTAGCCAGAATCTTTTTAACAGTCTCTTTATCAGTGTCCTGCCAGGCTTTTACTTCCCTTTGTGCTGCACCAGTTAGCTGCCCATTAAGGATGTTCACTTTCTGGCTTTCAGACAGAGGATACACCTCCAACAAACTGCACAGTCTCTCTTTAAATTCACTCAGGGTATTTGACTCCCCTGAGTACTGCGGTAACCAGGCGGCTCTCGTTATACAGGGCATGGACAGCGGCATTATGGGGACTGCTGTGATGGGTGCTTGTTCCTGCTGCGCTCTGGAAGCGGCGCTGGCCGCTGGATTCTGCGGTGCCATTGGGGCCGCAGCTGTGCTGACCCCTGCATCTTGTGGTGCTGTGGGGGGTGTGGTGGCGTTCACCGCTGCATCTTCCCTTGCCTCTGACATTCTCCTCCCCCCCAGTTAACATTGGCAAGGCCCTGGGTTGCGCTGCCTTACCAGTTGCCACTCCGCAGACTGGATGATCGGGAGATGCTGGGACTGCAGGCCTCTGCTTATCAATTCCCGCGCGCTGGTCTCTTTCCGCGCAGCACTTCACTTTTCATGCTTTCCGGCTGGCTCCGCCCATGACGGCCCGCCCCTTTGGCTTCCCGTGCGCGCCAAGTGGCGGGGTAATGGCGATAATGGAGCAACAGGCCTATGGCACACACACAGTCTCTGGCACACAGGACCCGGGGACACCGGGCTTCTTAAATCCTGTTTGTGATGCCAAAATGGATTGCCCGCCAGGGCAGTGGGGTACTCGGTACCAGGCCGGTATCTCAGAGGGAAGTGTCACTGTAGTGGTGACCCAGTCCGTGGCCATGGGCGTCCATGTAAAAGGGGTTAAACGTGGCTGTTTAAAGTTTATAAGTGGTTGATACGTGACGTCACCTGTGGTGCTCGGCAATGAAAGGGTTAAGCCGACGCTGCAGACAGATCCTCTGGGACAGATGGTATAAGGCAGCAAGATGTAATAGCTCCCCACAGGTCGAGCTGTGGTTCCAGGGCAGTGGTAATAGGTGTTGAGGAAGAGGGTGCAGTGTTAGGCACAGAGATGCAGCAGTGCTGAAGGGGTTGCAGGAAGAAGGCAATGACACAACAGGGTGCAACTTCCTTTACCTTTACTTTGCTTTGCAAGCGCAGTCCAGGATCCAGATTACAGATGGAGCAGAGGCTGGCCAGCTTGGAAGCAACTTAGGAATCTCTCTATGCAGATGGGTTGTGTAGTCTCCTTTCTAGCGCTTATCTGAGGTACATGCAGTGCTGAGTTACACTGAAGTTCCTCTTGCTTGCTCTCTTTTAGAACTCCCTCGTATGGCAGACAGCTGTAGCCTCCTTCTTCTGGCTCACACGTTGCTGTTGTGCCTCCGAGTCTTATGTGGGAACAGAGCATTTACAGCTTCCAATTCCTCCGGTTTCTGCTGCAGGAACATCAGTATCCATACAACCTCGGATACCGAAATCCGGAACCATGCACCATGCTAGAAGTGAGCCTGAACTCTGCTCAATCCTCCTGCTCTTCTCCTCTCGTCCACACACTTCGCCCTCCTCACACGAACTAACTAAACTTCCCCTTCCTGTTCCCCAGAGAGCAGTTCTTCCCCCAGTTTTGGTTCAGAGCTCCTTCTGCAGGCCTGGAGTGGGAACTGTGCTGTGTGTTGTATTTACCTGACAGAGAGACCCTTTATTGCTTCCAAGCCTGACATCACACTCCCTAGGAGGAAGGTAATGCCACTGTGGCGACCATACTCCTGGGGGCGCCACATTTTCTTCTGCTAATACATCTTAGAATTGCATTTGCCTTTTTTGCTGCTGCATCACACTGTTGACTCATATTCAGTCTGATATCTATTAGTATACTCAAGTCTTTTTCACATGTGCTGTTGCTTAGCCCTATTCCTCCCATTCTGTATATGCTTTTTTCATTTTTATTGCCCAGATGTAGCACTTTGCATTTTTCCCTGTTAAAAACTATTCTGTTAGTTGCTGCCCACTGCTCAAGTTTTTTTTATATCTTTTTGAATCCTCTCTCTCTCTTCTCTAGTATTAGCTATCCCTCCTAGCTTTGTGTCATCAGCAAATTTAATCAGTTTACCCTCAATTCCTTCATCTAAATCGTTGATAAAGATGTTGAACAATACAGGGCCCAGGACAGAGCCCTGCGGTACCCCACTTGAGATATTCTTCCAACTGGATGTGCAGCCATTTACGACCACTCTTTGGGTCCGATCACTAAGCCAGTTATGAATCCACCTAACAGGTGCCTTGTCCATTCCATACTTAGCCATTTTTTCAATTAGGATTGTGTGAGATACTTTGTCAATTGCTTTGCTGAAGTCAAGATATACTATATCTACAGCATTTCACTGATCCACCCAATCAGTGATTCTGTCATAGAAGGAAATTAAGTTAGTCTGACATGACTTATTAGTTACAAACCCATGCTGACTCTGTTTAATCACTTCATTCTTATCCAGGTACATACATACATGTTGTTTAATATTTTTGTTCAAAGATCTTTCCTGTTTTCGAAGTCAGACTCACCGGCATATAGTTGCCTGGGTCCACCTTCTTCCCCTTTTTGAAGATAGGAACAACATTTGCTCTTCTCCAGTCTTCTGGGACTTCTGTTCTCCAAGAATTTTCAAAGATTATGGAGAGGGGTTCAAAAATGTCTTCTGCTATCTCCTTCAGTACTCTGGGGTGTAATTCATCTGGACCTGGAAACTTGAATTCATTTAGGTTAGCTATGTGTTTCCTCACTATCTTTCTGTATATACAGTAGATATTCTATGTTTTACACTTTGTCCCACTATGGGACAATCGTTTTGTGCAGGCTGATCGCTTCTATAGCATGCAGATCTGCATGCTATAGAAGCTGCTAGTGCTACATGTATTTTACACTGACCTAAGAGACTTCCTGATCATCACTGCGCATGACAGGAAGCCTCTCGGCTCTGGACATTGGGTCTCTGTTGTGAGTTCATTCTCTGGTTCACCAGTTGTGAGTTCTCCTTCCAGACTCCCTCTGGTGGTAACAGGAGGTAGTGAGGCTGATTTGATCGGTGGAGATCTGCCACCTGAGAATGAGGATGACGATTGGACCTCAGGAGTCTCAGATTGGATTTAAGACAGCCGACGCTCTATTCAGTTGCTGGTGATTCCTTCTGGCTTGTCAGCTCTTGGTTTTCAGCTCTGTTCCAGTCATCTAAAGCTAAGTTTTTCTGCTAATGTTCACACTTGATTTTGTTGGTCTATTCAGTTTTTTGTGTGGTCAGCCAGCCCCGGCTGGGGGCTGTGCTGAATTTCCACTCTTATTTATCAGTATTTTGCCAATTTGCTTTTTGTCCCTTACTAGTTTGGTCTCTTTTTGCTCTGTCTCAGAATATTTCAGAGTGCTAATATAGTGGGAGAAGTCTAGTGACTTCAGGGTTAAATTTGCTATCAGAAGTGTTGGACATTATTTTTGTAGGGTTTTTTGCAGGTTTCAGACAGTGTCTTTCCTTTCCTGTCTAGTTAGTTTGGGCCCCATCGTTTGCTCAGCCTATTTTCCTGCCTGTGTTTGTGCCTTCATCTGTTTCACCATCAGTACATGTGTGGGGGCTATCTATTCCTTTGGGGTCTGCTCTGGGGCAGTGAGTTTTCCCCTTTTCATGCTTCAGGTTTATTTAGTCCTCCGGCTGTGATGAAGTGTCTAGGAACATCGTAGGTACGCTCCACGGCTGCCGCTAGTTGTGTGGTAGGATCAGGGATCTGCAATCTGCATAGTTACCAACCTCTCTGGGTTTCTGTGACTTAGCTTGTTTTGCTTTTTTCTCCTCGGTGACCCATTCATAACAGGTCTCCATGGCAGCGATCGGGACCCTGTGTCACATCGCGGGGTGTCCGATCCAAAAGCAGAGGGGCTATCAGCCCCTGTGTCGGCTCTGGAATGCTGCGATCGTGTTCGATTGCAGCATTTCAGGGGTTAAAGTGCAAGGAGCAGTCTGTGACCACTCCAGGCACTTAGTGCCGGGTGTCAGCTGTATGCGCGGCCAATCGCTATTGCGTACTATCCCTTCCATGCAAAGTAAGACCCAGGGCACATGGGCGGGATAGTACATCAGATGGCTGAGAGAGGTTAAGGAGTATAGGTTTCTAAATGGCATCACTTCTTTGGGTTTCTGCTGTTTCAGCACCTCAGGGACTCTGCAAGTGCTACATGGAGGCCACAATCTATTCCAGCCAAATTTGCACTCCCAAAAATTAAATTTTCCTTTTAAACCCAAAGAGTAGTTCCAGATCACATATGGGATATCACCGCATTGTAGGAAAATGCATAACTAATTGTGGTGTTGTGTTCATTTTCCCCTGTTGCTATTAGGTTTTGTAATGAAAGTTCATCAATAGAACACGTGCCCATTACAGTCTATGGAGCTGTTCACATGTACGTGTTTCCTTGCGGACCGTGTGCCGTAAGTCTGCAAAAATTCATATAGACGTGTCTGTTTTTGATCACAGTCATGGTCCAAAATTACCCATACAAGTCTATGGGTCTGTGAAAATCATGGATAGCACATGTGTTCTGTGTTCTGTCCTTGATTAAAATTCTAACGACCATTCCAATGAAACTAATCATCCAACAAGTTAACACATATGTATTTTAGACTTTTAATTCATCATTTATTGTATCACTATATATTTTGATACCGTATATAATAAATCCAGGAGAAAATTAAATGAGAAGTTCATGCTAAAAAGTCTTCTAGTGTGTCTCAATTAGAACAATTCTAAAGAATTTCGTTTTGACGCCTAAAAATTTTTTTTAAAAATGGTTCAGGGAAATGGCGTACGGATAAGCTAATTTTGTAAGATTTCATCTGTCTATTTTGCAGTTTCTGTTCCCGTTATTTTTCCCTTTTTCTATATTGGTAAATTATTAAAATAAATTGTTCATGTTTTTTTGCTGCTACAGGATTCAACAATACTTTTAAGAATGATTACAGAATCGCACACAGTAGTCGCAGCAAACTCAACATGCTATATCAGCCATTTTATACCCTTTAAATGGTTGTATAAACCAAGGCTTCTAAGGTTAAAGGGAACCTGTCACCCCCCAGGTGTTTTTAACTAAAAGAGCCACCTTGTGCAGCACTAATGCTGCATTCTGTCAAGGTGGCTCTTCTATTTGGCGTCCTTTCCACCCCTGAAATAATCGTTTTTATAATTTGTCTGTCATACCTGTAGTTTGTCCGGGGGGCAGGTCTTTCCCCCGGACACAAACGCCTCACATCCATCAGTCATTTCCTCCTTTCTTGTGGGTATAATCTTTTTCTTGGGCATGCGCAGTTAGCGCTGCCCATCCACTGACGTCACATGATGTCTTCCTTATCGTGCCTGCGTGGACGCGCGGCCCGAGATCCCACCCCGCAGTCTCTTCTGATTTATTCACACTGCGGGGCTGGGAATCTTGGGCCGCGCATCCACGCAGGCGTGATAAGGAAGACATCATGTGATGTCAGTGGACGGGCAGCGCTAACTGCGCATGCCCAAGAAAAAAGATTACAGCGCAGGCGCCAGGAAAATAAATGAACGCTGAGGAGGCGGCACCAAGAGGAAAGGGGGAAATGACTGATGGATGTGAGGCATCTGTGTACGGGGGGGGAAAGACCTGCCTCACGGACAAACTACAGGTATAACAGACAAATTATAAAAATGATTCTTTCAGGGGTGGAAAGGACACCAATTAGAAGAGCCACCTTGACAGAATGCAGTTTTAGTTGAAAACGCTTGGGGGGGTGACAGGTTCCCTTGAAAGGGAACCTCTCAGCAGGATTGTGATCAGTAAACTACAGACAGTTACAGTCAGGTTGTCACCGTTATACTGATTAAAATGATACCTTTGTTGATGAAATCCGTCTTGATTGGATATCTGGCAAACAGTTGACTGACATTGTGTGCATTTTTTGCTATACAAATGTTTATATAAATGGACCCTATTATGGAATCTTCTCTATGGAAGGCTCTTTAGTTATACAGTGGGGAAAAAAAGTATTTAGTCAGTCAGCAATAGTGCAAGTTCCACCACTTAAAAAGATGAGAGGCGTCTGTAATTTACATCATAGGTAGACCTCAACTATGGGAGACAAACTGTGAAAAAAAAATCCAGAAAATCACATTGTCTGTTTTTTTTTCATTTTATTTGCATATTATGGTGGAAAATAAGTATTTGGTCAGAAACAAGCAATCAAGATTTCTGGCTCTCACAGACCTGTAACTTCTTCTTTAAGAGTCTCCTCTTTCCTCCACTCATTACCTGTAGTAATGGCACCTGTTTAAACTTGTTATCAGTATAAAAAGACACCTGTGCACACCCTCAAACAGTCTGACTCCAAACTCCACTATGGTGAAGACCAAAGAGCTGTCAAAGGACACCAGAAACAAAATTGTAGCCCTGCACCAGGCTGGGAAGACTGAATCTGCAATAGCCAACCAGCTTGGAGTGAAGAAATCAACTGTGGGAGCAATAATTAGAAAATGGAAGACATACAAGACCACTGATAATCTCCCTCGATCTGGTGCTCCACGCAAAATCCCACCCCGTGGGGTCAGAATGATCACAAGAACGGTGAGCAAAAATCCCAGAACCATGCGGGGGGACCTAGTGAATGAACTGCAGAGAGCTGGGACCAATGTAACAAGGCCTACCATAAGTAACACACTACGCCACCATGGACTCAGATCCTGCAGTGCCAGACGTGTCCCACTGCTTAAGCCTGTACATGTCCGGGCCCGTCTGAAGTTTGCTAGAGAGCATTTGGATGATCCAGAGGAGTTTTGGGAGAATGTCCTATGGTCTGATGAAACCAAACTGGAACTGTTTGGTAGAAACACAACTTGTCGTGTTTGGAGGAAAAAGAATACTGAGTTGCATCCATCAAACACCATACCTACTGTAAAGCATGGTGGTGGAAACATCATGCTTTGGGGCTGTTTCTCTGCAAAGGGGCCAGGACGACTGATCCGGGTACATGAAAGAATGAATGGGGCCATGTATCGTGAGATTTTGAGTGCAAACCTCCTTCCATCAGCAAGGGCATTGAAGATGAAACGTGGCTGGGTCTTTCAACATGACAATGATCCAAAGCACACCGCCAGGGCAATGAAGGAGTGGCTTCGTAAGAAGCATTTCAAGGTCCTGGAGTGGCCTAGCCAGTCTCCAGATCTCAACCCTATAGAAAACCTTTGGAGGGAGTTGAAAGTCCGTGTTGCCAAGCCAAAAGCCAAAAACATCACTGCTCTAGAGGAGATCTGCATGGAGGAATGGGCCAACATACCAACAACAGTGTGTGGCAACCTTGTGAAGACTTACAGAAAACGTTTGACCTCTGTCATTGCCAACAAAGGATATATCACAAAGTATTGAGATGAAATTTTGTTTCTGACCAAATACTTATTTTCCACCATAATATGCAAATAAAATGAAAAAAAAAACAGACAATGTGATTTTCTGGATTTTTTTTTCTCAGTTTGTCTCCCATAGTTGAGGTCTACCTATGATGTAAATTACAGACGCCTCTCATCTTTTTAAGTGGTGGAACTTGCACTATTGCTGACTGACTAAATACTTTTTTTCCCCACTGTATCTGACATCCTGTCCTGGCTGCCATATCCCCTGACGAGTCCTGGTGAGATGAAACGTGTTGGGAGGCGGTCCCTTTTTGGAATGGCATAATGATTCCTACTCCTGACATGGATGTTTTTCTAATGGTTCAGTGCCTACAGCTCCATATGAGGTTCTTTCAACAAATGCCTGAGGTCCTATGATCAACCTGAATTGGTTGAGATTGTTCTAATTTCTATTATATGGATCTCCAATATGTATATTCTTGGGGGGCATAATTAGCAGGGTGTCAGTGGAACTGGCATGGTTATATGCTTCTTATACCTCACGAGGTCTGTTTTACTACATTGCCAGTGGTACTGGCATTGGTAGTGTAGGATAGACAGTCGGTTCCCTGACTGTGCAGATGTAGGTTCTTGCTGCTAATTTAGAGTTCTGATTTCTATGTTTGCTGTGTCTTTGAATTTTAAAATTTACTATTAAATGTCATGTTTTAAGTTCCCTATCTTGCTACCTTCTTCAATACACTGAGGGATCCACACCTTTTGATTTCTTTGATAATACCTTGAATTGCTTATATTTATGTCATTAATCAATCTTAAGCAGAAGGCAGTGGAAAAAAGTACACAGCCCCAGGTCAGAAGAACATGCCTTCTCCTGTGAGACATGTAATGATAGATAGTTCAGAGCAGAGCTATGAGTCATTACAAACACTTACAACTTATATCTCATAGAAATAGGTGTGACAGTGGAGGGGGATATAGCAGAGTCAACAGAATTGTGAGAGGAGAGCTGCAGATGTGTTTGCAATCACACTCAGCTGTGTTCTCATTCTACTCCCTCCCCCCACACTGACTGCCATGAAATGAAAGCATGAGGTATTTGCACTCGCATCTCTGTCCTATACTCCACAATAGGTACAAAATTCAGGTCTGAAAGTAGGGCTGTTTATTATTGTAACTCACAGGAGAAGACATGGTCTTCTGACTTTCTGGGGAGTGTCAAACCTCTGGTAACACCCTCTTGAAATTATCATAAATTATAAGCTTTACAAGCTAATGTCTCTGCAATGGAGAAGATACATGAAAAATAAAAAATCCGATATATATTCATCTCTACAGTCACAATTCCATGATGTGGCCACCTTAAAATGCAAAAAATGTTGAAAGGACTTCACTAAGGAAACATAAAAACTGTTTTCTATGCAAATGACTTTAATAGAAAGAAGACTTAAGAGCAATATATAGGTATACCAACAACACCTAATATAAACAGTCAAGTTGACCCTCAGTAACTGAAAACACTGTACTTTTCCGTGGCTCTGTTGCGAGACATACAGTATGTGTGGTGCCCCTGAGGCTTCAGTTGCCATAGAGGTACTGCACCTTCTCCTAAGGTGTAGTGCCCCACCATCCAGGTAAGGTGGGAACTCGTGACCACGCTCCACACCTGCATTCCACACACAGGATAGTTCAGTGGGGCCACCTAACAGCTTCAGGCTGGGAGTTAGCAGAGCACCCCTCGTGGAACCCTGCTTCGTAACACGAGATGTGCTGGGAGGCGGGTGGAGTGAGATGATACAAAAGAGAGGGAAAGTGTAGGATTTGAGGTCAGATGGTCAGTCAGTCAGTCAGCAGACGAGGGTCTGAGAGAGAGAGAGCAGGCTGACAGCAGGTCAGCCTGAGAGGGGCTCAAGGCGGAGGAAGACAGTCAGTCAGAAGAGGCTGAGGACTGATCTTAGTGGAACGAGCTCCCGAAGGAAGAGAAGGAGAAAGATGCGTAAACTGAAGACTACAGATTCCATAAGAGAGATAGAACAGATCGGTACGAAGGAGAATAGAAGGACGGTGGGAAGCAGGTTGAGAAAGAGAGAGAACCCTTCCAGTCCAGAGCGCAAAGGCCGGGGCCCGGTCCCTGAGGCTGATTGGATCTTTATGTCCGGCAACAGACACTGGAGGAGTAGTGAGCCGCTAACGCCTTGCTCCCATCATAGACTTGGGACACAACAGCAACTGAATAGAGAGCCAGGACGCAGAGTGGAGTCCCCGAAGCAGGCAACAGCTGTCTGTCATACAAGTAAAGACTAGGAACACCTAGAGAGAGGCATTCCAGGGTAACTAAGTACTGGAGTGCTTCGCACCTAAAGGTGCATTGGAGGAGTCGTTCAGTAAGGTACATGTTGGCAGAGTGTGGGAGGGAGAATCCTATCCTGCCTGGAGGTTGGCTGGAGCCCTGACCCGGAGAACACGGTACGGAGGCAGGCAGTGGTGTGAACTGCAAACAGTGAGTAAAGCTTTGGAACCGCATACTGTGGTATCCTCCAGTTATTCCCGCATCGCTATACCTGGGTAACAACATCTACACCATCCTGTGCCTCTCCTCATCCATTGCACCTACACTGCCCTGGGACTACAGCTCCTCCTGTGGAGAGCTACACCATCTTTGCTGCACCACACCATCAGTCCCAGTGGATCTGCATGCAGCGTTGGCTCAACATCTTACTTGCCAAACACCACAGGTGGCGTCACAAACTACTCTAATAAACTTTAACACCATTAACATCACCACCATTGATATTGGGCGCCCAGGGCCACGGACCGAGTCACCGCTGTTGTGACATATTCCCGTCTGACACCGGCCCGGTACCGAGTACCCCGCTGCCCTGGGTGTGTGAGGGGCGACCCATATGCATCTGAAGGGAGGCAGCGGGCTGCTTTGCTGTGGGCTGGAGTTCTGTTCACCCTGAGACTCCTCTTCTAAACGGGAGTCAGTCATGAGTGTGTGGTGCAGTGGAATTGGTTCTTTACTCACTCTTCCTTCAGGAGTATCTTCTGCCTCCCCATCCATAGGATCGGGTTCGGCTGTAGCTTCAGACTGGAAAGGAGACCTTGGGTCCCGGTTAACAGGTTCAACTTTACTGTGCGATTTGGTTACACAAGGCGGCAGCATACAGAATAAGACAAAGTCCCATTTTAGTGATGTTTCCATTCTTTCCTGGCCTGTCAGTCTTCGTCTCCTTCCTGCCTGACTTGTCCCTAGCCCAACTGCCCTAGCTGGCCCTAGGGACTCTCCTCTTGGAATAACAGCTTCCCTGAGGATCACCATCCTTTCCTTTCTCTGTGACCCGGCTGACATCTTCCTCAATACCCCTTCCGGATCTCAAGCCCAAGACTGTCCCGGCATCCAGACAAACCTCAAATGTGCCCTCATACTGTGTGGAAACTTGACCTGACACCACCTGTTCAGCTCTTCTGCATTTGACTCTTCTTGCTCCTACTAACACTGTCTTTCCTGCTTACTCTCCACTCACTGACTAGACTGTTCTCTGAACTTGCACTTGACTGAGTCCTGGATTCTGACTGACTGACTGAACTGAACTTTACTGCCTGTAACCCAGAAACCTTAACAGTCATTATAGCTGATCTCTTCCAGAACACAATCCATACTTTTCCCCTGACTTCTACGCTATGCCAGATGAAGAGATTCTTGCGTTGTGAGGATTTGGCGCTCTCTGTCCCAGGAACGGCGGTCAGGTATGCGTTAAGCATGCTCCCGGGCAGAACCCGTCTAGTGGGCACGGCCTCGCTCAATACACTTGAATTGTTGAGGTAGCAAAAACTGATATCTGCACTTTTTGCTGTGTTTTTGCACTTGAAAAAACGCTGCAAGAATGCTCAAAAAAGTGACATGCTGCAGTTTACAAAAATGCAGCAGTTCTCCAAATCAAATATGTGTGAATGGATACGAGATGTAAAGGAAATAAATTCTAAGTTTATACCTGCGCTGAACACCAAGTGTGGGAATGAGCTAAATAGTCTACAGGATCTTAATGAATAAAAACTATGTATAGAATTAATTTTTATAACAGTTAAACAAGTACCTTTTCCAGGGACCAGTGTAATATGGGATATAGATAAGTACTAACAGCACGGCAGAGAGGAGTAATTCCACATCTTAAAGTGTGATGTCATATAGAAGAGATAAAAATTATAAATATGAGAAGTATGAAGTCTGCCCCACCCGTTTCCATACTTCTCATATTGATTATCTCCAGAGCTCACCCCTGCAGCAAAGGATAGTAGCAGCACTTAAGAGATAGAGGGAAGCAAAAGAAGATGAAAAACTTATTTTTATGCTACAATTACCTTTAATAACATTAAAACAATTATTAAGACTTTTTTGTGTGAAAATGATTCAAGGGATAACTGCCAAGTCATGTGAGTTGAAAATTTTAGTGTTACACCACAAACATACAGAGAATTCAGAAATGACAAGATAAATTCCTTATCTAATTCAGGGCTTGACAGATTGGTGCATGACTGATGAGACTCATGTTCACTGTTTCTTTAACCCCTTAACATCCATTGATGGGCATAGCCCATCATGGCAGGATGTAACTTCCTGCACCATGAAGGGCTATCCCCATCATGCCTTTGAACTACCACTACATGTAAACACGCAGTGGTAGTTCAGTGCAGACAGCTGTCTTAGACAGCTGAGAGGCACGGCAAGGGGTGCAGGGACCCTTGCAGTCGGTCCCCACACCCAGAGCGCTGTGATTGGTCAGTCAGTCTGACTGACCAAACACAGCGTGATTGGGCAGGAGATGCTGAAATTTCAGCATCTCCTGCCCTGTAAGTGCAGGAGCTCAGCGCTTCCTGCACTTACAGCCAGGAGCAGCGCCCATGTCATCCCTGGCGGTTAACGCCCTGATTGCTGCGATCAAGCATGATCACAGCATTCAGGGGGTCGGGGGCTACCTCTGCCTCAGATTGGCGTCCCCTCCATTGTCCATTGTTCATTGCCCTGGCCTGCACTGCAAGCCATGAATAAAAGTGTGGAAACTGCACCCTGCTGTGTCCTCGGAGTTATTTACTGCACCATCCACCCTGCACTACATCCATCATCACCATCTTATTGTCCTGGGACTAAACTCTACCTGTGGAGAGCTGTATCAACTCTGCTGCATCACCATCAGCCCAACACCATCAGGTGACATCACAAACCATCTCTTATAAACTTTATTTCCCCTTTAATCATCATTTTTCATTTGACACCCTGTTAGGCATCAAGTTCCTGCATCTGTACAGCAGGAATCCCGAGCCTTGCCGTCTGCAGTCTCCCATTCCTCTCCGACCGCAGAGGAGCCTGCTCAGCAAAGACGGCGTTCTCGGCATCTTGCTCAGTCTACTACTTTTGGCTTGGTTACAGCTGCCAAACAGGGTTCAGCTATAGTAACCTGCAATAGCCAGCAGCGAGCAGCTCCTGGGACTGTCCTTCTTTCGAGTGTCTCCAACAGCAGCTGTACACACGCCCGCCCGGACACAGACACAGCGCTATTCCCCTGCACTCACGTGCTTTTCTAACCAGTGCATCCTCCTCCTGTGGCATACATACCTGGGCAGGATATACAGTACTTCCTCAAACAGTACCAGTCCCATATCAGGGACACAAGCCTGCTATGCACAACATGTGGCATATCCTCTAATTAAATCTCAGATCATTTTACCAGAACCTTTGACAGTCCCAATTCTGAAAACCAGTGTTCCTCTGCTTAAAACAAGGTTATTACCTTCAGTATCCGCTGCTTACTAGACGTCTCTTATTCCAGACTTTTAGACCAGATATTCATCTCCTTTTCACGTATCTGTTTGGGCACCCACTTCAATTAGCTACCACCTTCCACTTATGGTGCACAAGCACCAATTAGTCAAGCCGATCACAAATATTCTCACAAGGACCCATTACCACTGCCCATGGACTCTGTGGATCTTCACTGAACTCACTTTCAACCATATCTCAGGATTCGCATTTCAGTAGTGACTACAATTTTCTATAGACACTTTGTCAAAAATTGTTGTTTCTATAAACCTTCTTTCACAGAATGTATTTTTCTGAAGCGTCCAGCTGTGTGTATTTGACTACATTACTGTGTTTTTTACTGCTTGCAATGTTTTTGTCTTTCTTGTACACCCATTATAGGTAAATCAACTATGAATTTCCTTTTCTGATGAAGGTCGATTGTACGACCGAAAACGTTCAAGAATTTTTGAACTGGATGCTTTGTACAATAAAGGATCTGTCAAATTCAATTTTCATTTTTGAGTGCAAAGTCTTTACTATAATCTATAGTGGATTGGATATCCTACTTGTGCACCTCCCTCTCAGTCATGGAGTGCCGTGTTTTTTCTAATTTGCAAATTGTCCTTCTTTCGGTCCACTGAGCATGCCCGTGGGAAGTCCTCTCATTGGAAGTCTGAGGTCACATGCTCAGGTCCTATTACTGCTCCTATTGGACCACTAGGAAGGTCCCGGAAGGACGCTACTATAAAAAAGTTGCATGGCCGCACGGCCATGCGCTAGTATAGACTCTTATGCTTATGTGTGTATGATGATGGATGCATGTATCTAGTGACTAACTCATTATAACTCCCCTCCCTTGGATACGCATATCGGTTAGGGATTCAGAGTTAGAGTCAGCGCCAATGGGTGGCTATGCTCACTCCACTGTGCTCCTAGTACTTTGCACACACTAGCGTCCGATGATGTCGCCCACTGCAGGGCACTATTGTACAGCGGCAAGTGGCAGCTACCGCCTGTGCAGCGCCTTGCACAACCTGTGTGCTTATCTGGCCCAACCCTGGGCGATTAGAGGCGTCTGCCTGAGCGGCTCTGTGCACACGCTTATCTGGGATTATTATCCCGTGCTGGCACCGCTGCAGCGGCACCGAGCGCTAGTGGACTAGAAGGACTCTAATCCCGTGTTCTTGGGACAGAGTCCTGTGTCCGTATTCTAGCGCTCATTTCGCCGAGCCCTGCGAGCTTAACAGGCTTTGGCATTTACTTTTGCAGCACCGCGGTTCTGTGAAGTAACAGAACTCGCTTCTGTACACACCGGGTGACGCTAACCCACGTGTGTTCATTTATTGTTAGCCATATAATCTTCGCCATTACTACATCTCTGCACGGTGGACCCCAGGCTGCGAACGCACCTCATTGTCATTTTTAATATTTGGTGTGTTCCGCCAGCCTAACACGCCCAGGGCCACGGACAGGATCACTGCTGCCATGACACATCCCCTTAAGAACCGGCCCGGTACCAAATATCCCCACGGCCCTGGCGGGTGCTCCACTTACACTCTACAAAAAAAAAGAGATAGGACCCCACTGACAATAAGAGCTTACACTCTACAGGAGAGAGAGAAAGAAAGAGAGGAACCGCTGATCACAAGAGCTTACACAGTACAGATTAGAAAGGACTCTGCTCACCATAAGAGGAGAGAGAGACTTACCCAGTGTCACGATCCAGGTTGGATCTGACAGATTAAATGCACAAAGTAACCTTTTTTTTTCCTTTGGCTGTGTGCCAAAGGTGGTGTTGCCCCCGGTGGCCGTTAGGGTCATTGCACTGTGGTGATTTCAGTTGTAGTTTTCCCCCCCATGGCCATTAGGGTCATTGCACTTTGGTTACCTTAGTTTGTGCACGTAATTATGTAACAGGTGTGATAGCTCTATAAGAGAGTATCAGGTGTGTTAATCACTGTTGGTGATAAAGTATTCATTTGCAAGTAAGCCTGGGTGAAGGATGGAGCTAAAGGAGAGTCACGGGCAGCTCAGTGAGATCCCTGGAGTGTCAGCTATGGTGTCTGCAAGGAGTGCTGGCATGGCATGGTGGAGTCACAGTTGTGGTGTCAGCAAGGAGTTCGTGCATGGATTGGAGGAGTGGCAGCTGCGGTGTAGAGCTGCACTCAAAATGCTGGACTTGGTTGCTGAGAGCTGGACTCAAGCATGCTGGACTTTTTGGCAGAAAAGCTGGACTCATTTGCGGGATTCTGGTTCTGGACAGCTGCACGCAGGGGTGGACTCCAAGGCTGCACTATGATGCTGAGAAGGTCCGTTTCTGGACAGCGCACCCAGATGTCGGACACGGTGGAGGAAAAGATGCACGCAGGTGGTGGGCTCTGTTGCTGGGAGCGTAAGCAACAGAGCAAAGCTAAGTGGTGTTCCCCTGTTTTGTCATTTTTCCTTATGTGTGTTTAGTGCAGTGGTGGGATTAGTTTCTGCACCGACCAATTCCCTAGTGAGGGTTTAGGTGCAGGGCGAGTCAGGGTTTTGAGGTTCCTGATCGTCGCCCGGTGCGGAACCGTCCTAGGGAACGTTAGGAGTGTAGAGACACTGACTCAGGGGAGTGCAGGAGGTCTCCACTTCTCCGTTTCCCTATCGCAGGGCCACCATTGTTATTGTTTCCCAGGATTTCCCTAATCCCTTTGTCTTATTGTATTAGTTACCGGCCTGCGGGCCGCGTCACATAGGACAATTACACGTGCCGCGTCCTGTTGTATCAGTTACTGGCCTGCTGGCCATGTCACTCAGGACGGGGCACGTGACACCCAGTGATTCTGGTGATGGAAACAGACTCTGCTGTACAAACTGTGCTCTGCTGGGAACCAGTGATCTGTGATGTCCCTGCTACTGACCACCACTATACAAGGCATGAAAATCCGTAAGATGACACAGCTGCAGGGCATTATGGGGAAGTTCGAGCAGCCATGCAAAAAGACATTAGCCAGCTCACTGATGACTCAGAAGTGTCTGAAATGGTGCCAGGCAAGTTTTTTATTTTTGCGAACCGCGAATCAAATCTCAAATTATTCGAATTTGCATTAAACCATGAATTTCAATAAATTTGACACTGATTAATCTGCTCATCTCTAATGCTTACAGATGAATTAGTGTTTTTTGAGTAGGGTCATTTCTGCAACTGACTTGTAGTTCCCTAGTCTAAAAAGTTTGGAAAACACTTACTTAAATCAATGCTGATTCTATGTTTTTATTCACAGCTGTACCAACCATGCAAGTTGCAACTACCACGCAACATACTGTAACCACCATGCAAGAAGATGAACTTCTTAAAGGTCTGAAAATATTTGTCCACCTATCTTTACCTTACCAGAAAAATTTCAGAATTACAGATTGTTGCAAAGATGACAAGAATTAGCTGTTTCCTGTCACAGGCCAGAAGTTCTCGGATGCTTCCGGAACAAAGCAGCTCCAGCAAAACTATAGTGGCAGTGAATAGCGAATGGAGCAGTGAATAGTGGATCCGATCTATAGAACCCGGTCACTATAGAAATGGTGGAGCTGAGGTGTTCTGGTAGCATCCGAGATCTTCCAGAGCTTGTAACAGCTTATCAACGGGGAGCTAGGTGTCGCACCCCCACAGTTCAGATATTAATGGCCTTGTAGAGGGTGTGCAGGAGGCTGCTTTAGGCCATGCATTTCTGTACGTGCCTGCCTAGTGAAACCGGGTACAATGTGAATATGTGGTTACTGATTATACTGTGTAAAGTATATGTTTGTGAGTAATAATATGACTAGCCACGGATCCTTTCAGGCTGCCTACATCCACCTGTGTCCCACAATCTTTCATTCTTCAGAACTCTCCTTTCAGTTCTTCTTGTCTCTCATTCTTAGCAAACACTCCCTACTTCTCACAAAACTTCCCCTAACCACTAACTAAACTCCTCCCATACTACCTTACTATTGGCCTAACACTATCTTATCTAAATCTAATCTCTATAGTGCCCCCCTTAGCACTAACCCCAAACTACACTGTCATTACACTTACCAATACTACATGCTAAACCTGTCTGAGTCATTAACTGTCACTATTCTCATCCCTAGCACAGTATAATATGAATGACATTAGCACACGACACATCATGTTATATACAGTGACATATTATTTCTCACAAATATATACTTTACACAGTCTAAACAGTAACCATATATTCACATAGTACCCGGTTTCACTAAGCAGGCACGTACAGTAATGCAGGTTCTCTTCCTATCTTTCTGACCGCTCCTTCAGTGTTTTGTTCGCTGGCTCCACGTCATCTCTTCTTCCTCTCACTGTCAGAGTACCTCAGGGCTCAGTCCTTGGCCCCCTTCTCTTCTCTCTCTACACGGCCCCAATTGGACAGACCATCAGCAGATTTGGCTTTAGATACCATCTTTATGCTGATGACACACAACTATACACATCATCCCCTGACCTTACCCCCGCTGTACTACAGAACGCCAGTGACTGTCTGTCCGCAGTCTCCAAAATCATGTCCGCTCTCTATCGGAAACTCAACCTCTCCAAAACTGAACTCTTCTGCTCCCGCCGTCTACTATCCTCCCTAAATCTGACATTTCCCTCTCCGTGGGTGGCACCATAATAACACCCCGGCAGCAGGCGCGCTGTCTGGGTGTTATGTTTGACACCAATCTCTCCTTCACATCCCATATACAATCTCTTGCCCGCTCTTGCAGCTTACACCTAAAGAACATCTCTAGAATCCGCCCTTTTCTCACCATGGAAACAACAAAACCCCTCACTGTAGCATTGATCCACTCCCACCTGGACTACTGCAACGCTCTATTAATTGGCCTCCCCGTTACTTGACTTTCCCCTCTCCAGTCCATACTTAATGCAGCAGCCAGGGTCATCCATCTGGCTAATCGATACTCGGACACATCCACTCTTCGCCAGTCCTTACAATGGCTGCCCATTCATTATAGGATACAATTCAAAGTACTTGTTCTCACCCACAAAGCTCTCCTCAATGCAGCACCCCCCTACATCTCCTCCCTCATTTCTGTCTATCGGCCTAACCGACCGCTGCGCTCTGCAAACGACTTTCGACTAACCTCTGCACTAATCCGCACCTCCCACTCCCGACTCCAAGACTTCTCCTGCGCTGCGCCAATCCTCTGCAATCCTCTACCCCAAGAAATTAGGACTAACCACAATTTGCATAGTTTCAGGCGTTCCCTCAAAACACATTTGTTCAGAGCGGCCTATCACGTTCACTAATCAGTCATTCTCTGTGTAAGTGTGCTTGTGTAGCCCATTCACTATCTCCATCCATCCCTCACTCCCTCAAGATGGCTGGACCTTCATTGTAAATGCATCATTGTAAATACACACCTGTACTCTGTATCTCCCCCACCTCATTGTAGATTGTAAGCTCTCACGAGCAGGGGCGGCTTATTTTGCTTTAATTATTGTATTGTTTCCCAGCCCATTTTTGGACATACGGTAATCTGTTAAAGTCCCCAAAGTTTACCAAGTAATGAAATAAGAAAAAATGCTTTTAAAAATATTTCAAAAAATGAATCACACCAATTTTTCCCCATCAAAAAATAGATAAAACAAACACATATTTCATGCATTCATAAAAGTTTTCTCTAGCAAAATATAAAATTGATTACGGTAGCTGGATTGGTAAGGGTAGTAAAAATAGAGAAAAAGAAAGTGAAATGCTAGAATTTAGCATCTTTGGATGCTGCAGTTCCACCAAAAAATACAATAAGGAGCTTACAAAATGTTCGTATGTGCCCAAAATTATATCAATCAGCATGTCAAATCACTATGCAAGAATCAAGCCTCATTGACAAAAAAGTTTAAAAAAATAACAAGTTTACACGAAATGACGACACAATCCAATTTTTTTTTTTTTTTTTACAAGTTTTTGATTTTTTTCACCAGTCGAGAAAAACTATACAAGTTTTCTATCACTATACTACTGACCTGAGGAATCCGGTTTTCAAGTTATTTTTTTATCAAATAATGAATGACATAAAAACAGTCCAGAAAACTATGCCAGTTGTATTTTTTTACCATTTCAGTTGGAATTATTTTATGGTTTTCAACTTGTCCTCCAAAAAACAAGTCCTCTGGAGTGGTAAAACACTTCACCACCATTCATAAAGGTGACATGTCACAATTTCTGTCCTTCCAGAGGTGGCAATTGGCAGAGACAGCTAGCATTGCGAGAGGCATTCTGGATTTTGAGTTTAATTACAGAATTTCTACACTCACTGGCCACTTTATTAGGTACACCTGTCCAACTGTGTGTTAAGACTTAATTTCTAATCAGCCAATCACATGGCGGCAACTCAGTGCATTTAGGCATGTAGACATGGTCAAGACAATCTCCTGCAGTTCAAACCGAGCATCAGTATGGGGAAGAAAGGTGATTTGAGTGCCTTTGAACGTGGCATGATTGTTGGTGCCAGAAGGGCTGGTCTGAGAATTTCAGAAACTGCTGATCTACTGGGATTTTCACGCACAACCATCTCTAGGGTTTACAGAGAATGGTCCGAAAAAGAAAAAAAATCCAGTGAGCGGCAGTTCTGTGGCCGGAAATGCCATGTTGATGCCAGAGGTCAGAGGAGAATGGGCAGACTGGTTCGAGCTGATAGAAAGGCAACAGTGACTCAAATTGCCACCCGTTACAACCAAGGTAGGCAGAAGAGCATCTCTGAACGCACAGTGCGTCGAACTTTGAGGCAGATGGGCTACAGCAGCAGAAGACCACAATGGGTACCACTCCTCTCAGCTAAGAACAGGAAACTGAGGCTAAAATTTGCACAAGCTCATCGAAATTGGACAGTAGAAGATTGGAAAAACGTTGCCTGGTCTGATGAGTCACGATTTCTGCTGCGACATTCGGATGGTAGGGTCAGAATTTGGCGTAAACAACATGAAAGCATGGATCCATCCTGCCTTGTATCAACGGTTCAGGCTGGTGGTGGTGGCGTCATGGTGTGGGGAATTTTTTCTGGGCACTCTTTGGGCCCCTTGGTACCAATTGAGCATCGTTGCAACGCCACAGCCTACCTGAGTATTGTTGCTGACCATGTCCATCCCTTTATGACCACAATGTACCCAACATCTGATGGCTACTTTCAGCAGGATAATGCGCCATGTCATAAAGCTCGAATCATCTCAGATTGGTTTCTTGAACATGACAATGAGTTTACTGTACTCAAATGGCCTCCTCAGTCACCAGATCTCAATCCAATAGAGCATCTTTGGGATGTGGTGGAACGGGAGATTCGCATCAGGGATGTGCAGCCGACAAATCTGCGCCAACTGTGTGATGCCATCATGTCAATATGGTCCAAAATCTCTGAGGAATGCTTCCAGCACCTTGTTGAATCTCTGCCACGAAGAATTGAGGCAGTTCTGAAGGCAAAAGGGGGTCCAACCCCTTACTAGCATGGTGTACCTAATAAAGTGGCCAGTGAGTGTATATGGGATGAATTATAAAAATGATGTTTTATGTTTATTGAATTTCATTTGTTTGTTCATCTTTTTGTGTATTACTATTATGGTTGTGTTACATTACGTTGGATATATATTGGTTTATATTTTGTTGTGTCGTATATCTGCCTCGATGTCGTTATCATTCATTGATTTATGTGCAATATCCAATGCTATATAGAACAACCATAATAATAATAATAATATACAAAAAAAACCTGTGACTAACTGTGTAATCATGTGAAACAATGTTACCGTCAGGTGAAAAACTGTGCCCAAACAACTGGATCTGCCCATCACATGTAAGCTGCGAAATGAAAACTGCATGCCGCTGCATAAAAGATTACTACCAATGTAAAAAAAAGGGCGTCAGAGTTTGTAGAGGTGAGTGGATTTCTTCTCAATACTCCTAATGCAGAGTCTCATCATGATTATGCTGGTTATATACATCCCAGAGGGACCTAGGAGGATGAAAATGCTGTTCGGGATATGAAAAACAAAAACTCTCTAGAAAAGACCAAAAATAATAATACCACTATGCTGTGACCAAATAGAGATATCTATCATTTCTGCAGACCATATAAGAAACCACAGTGTAGATAAATCCATATTTTCCACCCAGCCCTGGCCGCCATGAAGACTTCTACCAGTCATAACTTGTGAATACAGAGTTTGTAACATATAACATTTGACCATACTTTTTATCAAATGATAAAAACTCCCCATCCTACTACTATTCCCAAGTTTGAGCTTTCTGCTGCCACTTGTACCCCTAATATTACACCTACTGTCAGTCAAGGTATCCAAGTACTGAACTTTGGGGGTTCTCATAGTTATGATATTATTTCCAAATTAGTGCCAAAAAGACAGCATCTATGAAAACAAGCCCCCCCAAAAAATCATTCTGGTGCCCCAGATGATAATAATGCACCACACAGTGTTGTAAAGGTGACATCTTTTGTGCCCATCAAGTAATAGTGATCTTCTTAGTCCCCAATAGTTCTCTTAGTATCCCACATAGTTATAATACTCCCTTTCTGGTCCCAAATAATGGCCACCAGTATGTCCCTTGGAAGATTTTAGTGTTTCCTTAAAGGGAACCTGTCAAGTCCCCTGACACTTTCAAACTAGCTCCATATTAGACAACTATTCAAATATTCCAGTAATACGTTTATTTCTTTAGGAAATTGCACATATTGGAGCAAAATGAAGTGATATACAGCTCCTCGCTGTGTGTTAATGGACCAGGACTAGTCCAGTGAGGCATTTACTGACTGAGACTAGTTCATAATCTGAAGCTGGACTAGTCCCACCCCCTGGTTGTGATTGACAGTCCCTGCACTGCCCATGTCTTTGGTTTGCACTCCTTCTGACATTGTGGTTCCCATATCATAGCTCTGCGATTAGCTTGGAGATCCAAAAGCAGATACTTTGGTAAACCCACTTTCAAGTTACATTGGGGGCTTGTCTACAGGATTTCAGAATGCTGTAGATAAGCCCCTGATGGCGGTGGCCCCAGCTTATGGGGCAAAAATGAGGTGACAGATTCCCTTTAAAAAGCAGGTATTTCTTCTAAGTGTGGCTTCTTAACTAATATTGCCCGCTTTGTGGCCCTCAGGCAGTAATGACGCCCCCTTGTGTCCCTTTAAAAGTAAGAAAGTATTCATACCCTCTTAAAAAGTAGTAATGTTTTCTTAGTGATCTCTTAAGAACTTTTATACTCAACACATAATGAAATTGCTTTTTTTCTTTACAATATACCTATCCCGGATCCCGTGAAGAGTACAATAAAGTCCAGTAAGTATGGTAAGGTCCAGGTTCAAATTACAGGTCAAATGCAGGCAGCGCGATACAGTGACATAATTGCACTGCCTGCATAGTGACGTTGATGTCTAGAGCATGACCTTAGCATCTTGTAGCTCCGCTGCCTAAATTGGCTAATTCAGACGGAGCTTTGTAGCGTGATTGCCTATGTAGTGCATACATTGCCTTACTTGTAAGGCAGATTTCACATAAGGGGTTAATTGCCACTATGAAGAATAGAACCGGTCATGGGCAAAGAAACATTAAGACTGGACTATGGACAATGAAAAAAGTTACTGTTTGTCATGATCCAGGACGGGGTTTCGCTTTGTCCTGTCCTGGTCTGACTGGGGGTTAATTGTTCCGCCTCTCCCTGGCAGAGGGCGGCTATTTAATGCTCACTGGACCTAGGTCCGGTGTCAGTTATACTCCTGCCCTCGGCTGAGTTAGTTGACCTTGTGCGTACGTGTGCCTTGTGCCTGTTATCTTGCTTGCTTGTTTGGTTTTGATCCGGTTCTGTCCCTGTTACGAGTTCTGCCTGTCCCTCTTGTACTGCGCTACCTCTCTCGTATGACTCTCTGCTTGTGACCCAACTTCTCTCTGCTCATCCCCTTGGTACCACGTCGCCCTCTTGTGTATGACCTTTGGCTTTGTCTGACCTCCTGTCTGTTGATCCCACCTGTACCTCGCTGTCTGTACTGTGTATGAACTCCGTTTTGCCTGACTGAGTTTTCTGTCTTCTCTGAAAGCTGGATGCTAAGCCCCGCCCCCTTGTAGTCACGTGACCGTAGGTCCCGTGCCGGCTTGCTAAACTTCATCACCCAGGTCCTGTGCACCTATACTTTCTGGCTGTCTTGATCCCCAGGGGTCCCTACAGTGCGGGTGAGTCCCTGCTCAGCGGAGTCTGTACGTCGGCGATGTCAGGATCCTGATACTGTTAAGCTAGGCTCACATTTGCAGATGGCCGAGCTGCGGAGGCTTGGGGACTTCCTCCGTGAAGCTCCGCCCACTGCCTCGTCCGGTCAGCTCCACCTACGTTCGCATGCGGCCTGCATACCTATCTTTAACATTGGGTATGCAGGCCATGCAGATGTATGCTGATGCCTCCGCATGCGTCGTTTTGACGATGGAGCGACCACATCAAAATTGTAACAAGTTGCGCTCGACGCGGGTCGCGCATCGTCAAAACAACGCAGACCTATGCAGCTTGGCCATCCGTAAATGTGAACCTAGCCTAAATCATCAAACTCACTGTAAAGTGTAGGGGCATAGATCAAAGTTCAACCAGAGAACCTCTTTGATTTGACCACATCCAACAAGCCCTAAAACACTGACCCAAAGAAATGGCTTCTCTGAAGATGAAACTGTTATCAACATTGTAGAACTGGTTTTCAAGTGGTGTTGATAAATTCCACCAAGACCTACCACCCTCTCCCAATACCAGGCACACCAAGTAGTTTATAGCTCAACACAACCCATTGTTGGAGTGTCAAGTAAGCTCACCTAGCATAAAAGCTGAGGACCATCACAAAGTGTGATCAAAGAGAGGTCCTAGCATCAAGAAGTGAAGGTGATGTGCAGAAAACTAAGAGGACGAAGCGACTAATCACAGCAAACCGAGAACGAATCACATACAGTGCCTACATTTGTGAAATAAATTTGACTTAATACAGATAATTTTATTTCCTGCATCTTTTAAGGAGTTTGGCGCAGTCGTGTGCCACTGCAATAAATGTACAGTATATACAAAAAGTCTGCACATCTCTGTCAGAATTGTTATTTAAAAAAAATACCAAAAGAATGATTTTATAACTTTTTCCACCTTTTATGTTCAAAACCATTGAAAAACTAAGCTAAATTTAATTATTTTGAGAGGGAAAAAATAACAAAACTAAAATAATGTGGTTGCATAAGTATGAACACCCTTTTATAATTGGGGATGTGGTTGTTTTCAGAATTAGCTAATAGCATTTAAACTTATGTTACACATTAGTCAGTACACAACTGCCATGATTTACAGTGATTCTGATTAACCCCATATAAAATTTATCTGTTTTAGTAAGATTTTCCTGGCATTTTCTTAGTTGCTGTCACGATTCTTCTGCTCATTGTGTCTTGGACATGGTGACTGACAGCTTAGTCATCCAGTCTGGTGCAGGGGCGTGCTGAGCTGCCTCTGCTTTGATGGACAGTTCAGCTGTCCAATCTGAATCTGGGAGGTTAAGAGATTTTTTCAGGTGCTCCCTGTTCCAGGTGATTACCCATCTGTGGCACCCCAGGAGTCCGGTTGCCACAGTAAAATTGCCTCCCTCACAGGGAGTAATGTCATGCCTGGAAGCAAGGAGGGGTCCCCTTACCAGGTGTCAGTAGGAGAGAAGTCAGGCAGAGCCTGGGGAGTGGAGTTGTGATTAAACTCGCCCCAGAGCTGAGCGCTAGGAACCGGATACCAGAGTCCGTGGTTGCATAGGTACTGAAGTCCCAGCAGCTAAATTGGGAGGGTAGGGGACTGCAGGTCTCCTGGCCTGATCTAATACCCGGCTGCACAGCAGCATACCAGAGCCTGGAGCCGACACAAAGGAGCGGCACCTGTGAAAGGTTCGAGCTGCCATGCGGGCAATGGTTTGTATTTAAAAACATAGAGTGACTGTTAGCAGCAGAAGGATGAGCTGTTAGGCAGCAAGGAAAAAGGGAGGACAGCGCAGAAGGAAGGCCTCCGTACCTACTTGTCCAGGAGTATCCAAATTTGCTTCCAGGCTGCCCGGCTCTCCATCATGATCTGTTACCAGTGCCCCGGTCACTACTATCAACCATCAAGTAAAGGAAAAGAAAACTACAGTCCTTGTGTCCTCCAGTGAGCTCTTGCGTCCTGAGTCCTGCACCACAAGGTACACGAAGCCTGACATAAACAGAACTGGTAGCCCTGGGGCCCCGCTCCACCTGTGAGAAGCAGAACCATCCCAGCTGCGTCACCATCAGCCCCAGTGGTCTCTTTTAGCAGCGTCGGCCATCTATTGCCGAACACCACAAGTGGCGTCACGTCAAATCCCATATACATATTCCCCATTTTACGGCACAGCCAGGGCCACGGAGTCATGTCGCGGCCCCGTGACTTCCCCAAAGAACTGTCCAACTCGGTTCCGAGTACCACACAGCCCTGGTGAGTGTGTCACATCTACTTAGCTGAGCTGTTAATCCAAGATCTCTGCCAGACGTAGCATCTGCTCAGTGGCTTGCCATGTATTTCTGTGCTCTGTTTCTTGATCTATTGCTGTCTGACCTTGCGCCTCCTTCTGACCATCCAACTGCCTAGCCCATTTGTTCTGACCCGCTATCTTCCTGATATTCTGACCTCGGACTATGACCTGACTATGTCTTTGTCTTTTTCCTTTAGTTAGCAACGTGCTTTCTTGGTATCTGATCCTGGAACGCTTGACTACCTTGACTCATGGCTGGGAGTAGTGACTAAAGTCACAGTTGCATTTTACAGTAAAAGCCATGGTCGCTAAAGATATCAGTCAGCAGAAGGGAAAAAAACATTTCCAAGACATTAAATATACCATGAAATGCTTCAAAGTGGGTTATCAAAAAGTGACAATTTGTCACAACAGAGATATTACCTAAAACTGGACGTCCCTCAGAAATTGATGAAAAGAAAAGCACAAAATTGATCTCAGAGCTGCAGAAATTTCTCAGAAGTGCTGGTTATGTACTGAATGTGACAACTATCTTCCATATTCTTCACATGCCTGGCTTGTAGGGTAGGGTAGGAAAACAGAAACCTTTTCTTACATCCAAATCTGACAATGTTTTGCCAAGACCTACTGTACATCAGTCTGTCAAAAGCATTTGGGAAACCGTGTTATGGTCTGATGAAACCAAGGTTGAACTTTTTGGTTATAATTTCAAAAAGTATACTTGGCACAAGGCCATCATTGGTCATCATCAAAACAAACACAATACACACAGTAAATCATGGTGAAGGCAGCATTATGCTTTGGGGCTGTTTTTCAGCAGCTAGAGCTAGGCCTTTTTTTCAACTTATAGGTGATTATGAATAGTTACAAATATCACTCAATTTCGCAACTAAACCTTCAGGACTGTTAAAAAGCTGACAATGAAAGAAATTTTATGACAATGACCCTAAGCATACTCATAAATCAACAAAAGAAAGACTTTTCCATAAGACAATCAAAGTTTTGGAATACCCAAGACAGAGTCTAGACCTGAATTCAATTGAAAATCTGTGGGTGACCAGAAAAAGGCACTGTACACAGGAGATGCCCTTGCAATCTGACAGATTTTGATCTCTATTGCAGTGAAGAGTGGGCAAAGATTGCCAATTTAGATGTGTTGTATTGATAGACTCCTACCAAAAAAGACTGAATGTTTTCATAAATTCAAAGAGCACTTCAGCAAAGTAGTGTACGAGTTTAATGACGTGAATATTTATGCAACCACATCATTTCAATTCCTTATTTTTTTATTTTTTGTTCTGTGTTGTGATGCCCCCACAAGGTCTTAGGAGCTAATTCCTTAATTGATGCAAAAAGACATAAATCCATGTGACACATTCATTCCAGCATTTAGTGTGTCAAAGGTCGTCATGAGTTTGTACTCACAGACTCGTCTGTCTCTCTGAGATGTGAAATTACCTTTCAATACCAGTAATTTAATTTCCATGGTGCTGTGATCAGGCATACAAAAATGTTTTGCCACAGGTAGATCCATTTTTTTTTCTCTTATTGTGTGTCCTTGTTCTAAGCTTTTGCCTCCCCACACAGAACCAGACCCCAATCAGAGGACAATAAAACTTTCACTCCTTATTTATGAACTGGCCAATATTTATGGCCATAACTGTCTATCACTCCCCCATAATGATAGTTCTGCTTCACTTCACTTGTCTTATCTATTGCATTTTTTCTGTGCTGTGTTGTGCATGAATATGTGATTCTTCAGATTTTGTATTAGTCAATGCCTGATGAAGAGACCTGCGTAGTCTCGAAAGCTTGCAATTTGTTATCATCTTTTCAGTTAGCCATTGAAAGGTATCAACCACCGAGGACTCTCAATTCTAAATATTTTTGCAAAATTTGATGAATTTGTGCCTTTATGTACATCACAACATCTCTCTATATCATATTATGTGGAGACACTGACACTTGTTATTTTTTTCATAGATGTTCAAAAGAAACCAATGAATTTAATGTGTCCTATGGGGACTTTGCCTCCAAGTAAGTGTCCTATGTAGGATGTTACCTATGTACCTATGGACGGTGATTACGTGTGGTTTATTTTCTAGATGAGCTGCATAATCTATCAGCAGTGCCATGTAGTCTGAAATCTTCCTTGTGCCCCATCGAGCGTTCAAACTGCTTTTCCTACTCCATGAGTTATACTGCAGTTCAGCTCAGGGCTCAGATTGACTCTTAAGGGCCCATTACACATAGCGATATCGCTAGCAATATCGCTATAACGTCACTGGTTTTGTGACGTTATAGCGATATTGCTAGCGATATCGCTACATGTGATATTTACCTCCGACCGGCTCCCCCGCTGTCTGTTGCTGATCGCGCGAGAATGTCCTGGGCCGTTTCTCGTCGGGCGCTTCCTGCTGGGCTTCCTGTGGCGCCGACGAGCGACGCGTGGACGCGGGCGGGAGGACATCAGGATCGCCGCATCTGACAGGTAAGTAGCGACCCCCGACCCCTGCTATGTCGCTGGTGAGATCTGCCTGTGTGGCAGCTCACTAGCGACCACTTAGCGATGCACCAGCGATCCATATCGTTGTCGGGATCGCTGGTGCATCGCTAAGTGTAACGGTACCCTGACACTAATTAAATGGAACAAGTCAATGAGTCATAAATGTAGTCTCCTTTGTTCTCAGAATATTTTTTGTAAAAAGTTGTGTAATCCTACTAATAGTACAGTAATAAAACTATTTTGAGATTGCTAAGGTCCTAAAAAGACTATTAGAAGCTGCAACAGTACGCCGCCAATGCAAGAGCATGAGCTGTGTCCTGGCGGGTCCACACGCATTCGTTCCTTAATGTTGGCATAGGCCAGTTAAAAGGGTGCTGTAGAAACACGTTGTGTGTTTAAGACTATTTTTTGATTGTTTAACAGCTATTCCTCCCGTCCTGCAATACACAAGTTTGTATGTTGGGCTCGGCCAAGTGTTTATTAGTAGAGGAAAATAAGTCTGTGCCAGAACTTCTGTCATTGTTTTTTTTGCTATGTAAGTGGATGAGCCGAGACATAGTCAGCGGTATCTGGTGCCCTTTGAGGCCAGAACTATCGGGACTGTCACCACTGTTGCTGGGGGAGGGTTCTTCTGGGAGGGAAAGACCTTCACGCTGGACAGCAGGGGGAGCAGGTAATATAAAGAGGACCGAGCACGGGAACGAGAGAGACTTGCCGGGAAAGCGACAGGAGAAGGTTGCTCCCTCTCTGCTGCTCCAGTTACAGTAACAACTCCACGCCACCCTTCCCACAGAGTGCTGACCCCACGATTGACTTTGACGCTATTGAGTTATCGTGTGACCCTGTTCTTGTGGACAGTCCAGTTCTGCCTGTGGTGACTGATAAGCTGACTTGCTGCATTCCTAGAGACTATCCCAGAGAACCTCCCACTACCGCAGTCTGTGAACGGGCACACGGTTCGTGTTCGGCACCATCGCTGAGGAATCCACACCAAGGCCTGTTTCTACAATCCAACACACTCAAGCCAAGCAGGACTAGATCCATCCGCATCATTGTAAGACAGTGCTTCTCGTTCCTCCGTAATAAAGCCAGAGACTTTGTCCACGTTTTTTGCATATCTTCCTATTGTGCATGGTGGTTGTGCATAATAACCGTAGTTGCTGTTGTTAATCTTGTCTCTCTGCATGGAGTTTTCCTTGTTTAATTTCCTGTACAGTAAACCTTTGTTAACCCCTTCTCTGCCTCCGGCTCTCCACTGCATCCAACGAACTCTCTTCTTACAGCTATAAGATTATAATGATCAGATTATTGAAATCAAACTTTCCAATATTTATCTGCCATCAACATTTGTTGACAATGAAGAAGTGGAAGGCTCCCAAAACATTCGATGGTTAGTTGAGCACGGCATCCTTCTATATCCACTGCTCTTTGTACCACAGAATTTCATCTCCCATGAAAATACTAATTTCAACACTTGTTTTCTGGATCCCTAGACAGCCCAACATTTCACACCATTGGGTTTCACCCTATTGGGTTTCACGCCATTCTCACCACAGCTCTAATAAAATGGGTGGAGTTGGGATGGGCATATGATGGGGTGTGGTGACCCCCACTTGAAAAATTTATTACGAGCCGTGGCATACACTACGCCAAAAATCTTACTCCATCCTGATATGCATGGTCCCATCACCCCCCCTTTCCTGTTATGCATGATCCCCCTCACCCCCCTTTCCTTGTATGCATGGTCCTCTCACCCCCCTATCCTGGTATGCATGGTCCCCCTCACCCCCCTTTCCTGGTATGCATGGTCCCCCTCACCCCTCTTTCCTGGTATGCATGGTCCCCCTCACCCCTAGGAAACTGTACACACAAAAAAAAACATTTATACTCACCCATCTTTCCTGTAGTCCAGCGCTGTCCCGTTCTGCTGGAGGCTGGGGGAGGAGTGTGGCACTGGCGCCAGAGTAGTGCATGCCTGTACCGTGCTGTCCGGCGCCATTTTCCTGAAGACACACTTGCAAATTCTCACACGCACACCTGCCCCGGTCACTGGAAGAAGAGAAGTGCTGTAGCAACACTCCTCCCGATGAGGTAAGTATGTAAGTATGGCGCCAGACATCGAGGTACGCGTACCGCGTTGTCCGACACCATACCCATTACAATACAGTATCTGTCTGCCACGGAAATCCTGCGCCTCTGATTGGTCGCTCCTGGCCGGGCTCGACCAATCAGTGACGCGGGATTTCTGTTACAGACAGACAGACAGAATTAGACGATTATATATATAGATGCCATGTAAATGTCTATTTATTGTATCTGTTATTATATGTATTTAACATTGGACACTGTTATATAGATAGAGAAAGTGTAGTACCCTAGTTTGCCCACTTGATGGGGTTAGAGATGCTCAGCTTGTAAATAGTTAAAATAGGAGGGGCTAACAGCTACTAAGCCAGGGAGCATCTGGAATTTGAATCAGTTGGGCAGGAGCGCCCTGACAGGGCTGTTGGCTCCATAATGTTAAAGTTAAGAGCCCAGTCATACAGAATTCTGTCATGTCTAAGTGAGGGGAGGCCAGGACTCCATTGCCCCGGAGTCCTTGGCCACGACTACGGTCCTTGCCAACCCTTACACTTGACGTAGTCAGCAGGATGCCGACACCGTGCTATGCGGAGAGACCGCAAATAAAGAAAAGAGTGATGTGTCAGAAGATTGTGGTCCAGGAGGAACGGATGCCCTGGAGGAGGCAAGTAGCCTGAATGTGACAGGAAAAGATGACACTGATGTGACAGGAAAAGATGACCATGATGTTATAAGAAAAGATGAGACTGTTGTGACCAGTAAAAATGAGACTGGAGACCTGAGAGAAGTGACAAGTACCTCAGATGCTATGGAAACTTTGGAAAATTTAATATGGATTGATATACTGTCTTGTGGAGACGCTGCAAAGAGAATAGAGACTAAAATTCAGAAAGTGACCACTTTAAATGGGGGAAAAATGTGGATGCTGTTATAAGAAAAGCACAACAGAGGATGTTCTTCCTGCGTCAGCTGAAAAGATATGGTTTGTCTAAGAATCTGCTGATCTTATTCTTTAATGCTGTCATCAGATCTGTGATTTGTTCCTCTCTGATAGTCTGGTATGGGGGAGCCACTGCGCATGACAAACTCCGCTTACAAAGGACTTTCAGAACAGCAGAGAGAATTATAGGCTCCCCCCTGCCTAAAATCCAGGATCTTTATGATAAGAGTATTCGATCCCACGCATTGAAAATTTCATCCAATCCCCCTCACCCGGGACACTCCTCATTCCAACTACTCCCTTCAGGACGTCGCTTCAGTGTCCCCAAATGCAGCACCAACCGCCATATGAACAGCTTCTATCCACTCTCTGTTCAACAATTAAATCGTCATGTGTAGACTATATACTGTATCTGTCTTGTTAGATGTTACTTGTTGTATCTATTGTTATATATTATGTTGCCTCTTTGCCACAAAGAATTCCTTGTATATATGTAATATGTACTTGGCGATAATAAATTTGATTGATTGATTGATTGATTGATTTATCGGATGTGCCTGAACCTTTCTATGGAACTACAAACGCCTCAGAGACTAAGGTGGCAGTTAAAAAGATGGTGGCGAGTGCTGACAGGAAAGAAAACGACAACTGTGACTCTGCCCTTCGTGGGCATGTCCTGGAAAGCAGAAGCATGCCCTAGGACTACATCCTAAATCACGTGTGGCAGCAGCAACAGACTGTTTTCGGACAAGGCAGCGCACATGACATAAAGGGCTGTGTTACCCTCAAAGGAAGAGGGAGCCCAACCCCAAGGACTGTGGACCATATACATGGAATACTATTGCATGTATGTTTGCGTCACATGGATGGATGGGACCATAGTCAACGTACGCTGTTGTGGAAAGAGACTTTCCTTACCATTGATAGTTGTATTGGACTGTAGGTGATCTGGAGGACTGTAAGCCAGGCACCTTTGATAAAAAGAATGTAAGAGTTTAAATAGGAAATTGCTCATGTTGAGCTAAGTTGAACTATTTTAAGTGCCTCCCTGCATGGAGTATTGTATGAATAAAAAAATAATAATAATTTATATATTTTTTGAGTAAATTGTCCGGGACGACTCTTTTGGAAGAAACATGGACCTGCTTATATACTGTCTTTTTAGTTTAATGATATTATATTTTTTGTATTTATTAATATTTTCCAATGGCTGGAGACAACCATGTTAAAAGGAAGGGAGAATGTAAGGAACACAAAGGAATGTCCAAAAGTGTACAGATATATATGTGTATATATATATATATATATATATATATATATATATATATTTAATGTCGGATGTTATATACCCTTTCCCTTTACCGTTATCCGTATTTATTGTACATGCCATGTAAGTGTCTTATTATACACTACCTTTCAAAAGTTTAGGGTCACTTAGAAATGTCCTTATTTTGAAAGTAAAGCACAGTTTTTTCCAATGAAGCTAACATTAAATAGTTCAGAAATACACTCTATAGATTGTTAATGTGGTAAGTGACTATTCTAGCTGCAAACGTCTGGTTTGTAATGCAATATCTTCATAGGTGTATAGAGGCCCATTTCCAACAACCATCACTCCAGTGTTCTTATGGTACTTTGTGTTTGCTAACTGTGTAAGAAGGCTAATGGATGGTTAGAATTGTTAGGAACGGCAGAACACACTAAATAAAAATAATAATGAAGTGCGTTCGCCGGTCGGGGTCCACCATGCAGTAGGTGATATAACCGCTGCTAAGTGGTGGCAGGAGCAATATTGCGGTAATGCGCACGGGGTTAAACTTCACCCAGGTGCGCAGAGCAATCTCAGTTAAGTCACAGAGATGCAAAAACAAACACAAATACAAAGACTGAGCCTGTTGAGGTCACAGTGCTCAGTATAAATACACACACGGTATCCATTCACAGGAGTAGCCCAAGACGGCGGCACTACATCCATCTAGACCTACCGTGTGTGTGGCGTCGCAGCTGCGGACGCTAAAGAGACCTGCTACTGCAGCGCAGCGTGGACACTGCCGCTAAACAACAATGCTATGACGCAAGCACAATGTCGGACGCTAGCAGCTGTGGATGTTGCAGCAGAGGAGCGCTGGCGCTGATTCTAACTCAGTCCCTGACCACATATGTAATGATGAAGGGATTTCATAATGAGTCATTCACCAGAATCATGCATCCGTCCTCATACACACAGCAGCAAGTAAGTCTATACTAGCGCATGGCGGAACAGCCATGCACGCCTTTTAAAGCAGCCGGGACCTTCCGCAAGCCTCCAGATCTCTAAAATGGACCAATGAGATCAGGAGTGAGACCTGAGCACATGACTCTCGATCTCCAATGGGAGATCGTCCCATGAGCATGCTCAGTAGGAAGACAGAAGGACTTAGCCTCAGGAGAGATTTGCTGCAAGGCAATCTCCTCTGCAATCTCCTCTGCAGTAGATAAAGAGCAGGAGACTTCAGAATGTGAGGGTCTGGATCCCTGTGAAGTAAATGCAGAAATCCGACTCCTAACATTACCCCCTCTCCTAGGGCCCCCTCCTCCCTGAGCCTTCTGATCCACCAACTTGTGCCCATCAGAGAAATAGGCCTCAGACTCGTCCGAAGGCGAGTCTGATGTCCCGGTAGGTGACAGCGAGAGCCGAGACAAGTGGAAGGCGTCAGGGGCGACAAGATCGCCAGGTCTGAGAAGGGACCCGTGGGAGACAATGGGAGCAGAAGTTAAAGTGGAACGCCACCGTGTGTCGGCAGGCATCTCCACCCTTCGCTTAGAGAGGCTATTCCAAGCACAAGCCCTGTGCGGCCACCAGTAAGACCCTGCCAGGAGTTTTGTGGTCTGCATATAGCCACAGTGACCACCCCTCCTGGACGCATGTGCCCACGCGAGCACCTTCGGCCGAAGGTGGGGAGGAACAAAGGTCTTGCCCGGCGGCACAGAATTTGGCGGTTGTGGGGCACTGTTGTTCAGAGACACAGCGTGTTGACAAGTATAACCGCAACTAGAGTCTTGTGCCGGATGCGCCAGGAGAATGGCGCGAGACACCTCCATGGGCTCTGGGTGTGGAACCTCTGGCTCGGGTAGTTCCAGAGGCTCAAAAATATTGGGAGCCGAGGTAACCTTCCGTTTGGATTGAGCACGCTCCATACTGCGCTCCGAAAAACGGAGGTCAATTCGGGTGGAAATGGCAATCAGCTCCTCCAAACTTGCAGGAACCTCTCTGGTAGAGAGAGCATCTTTAACATGCTCCACCAAACCTCTCCAAAACACAGGGATGAGGACTTTATCGGACCACTCCAACTCGGAAGCCAGTGTCCGAAAACGGACGGCATACTGACTAACCGAGAGGGAACCCTGAGTCAAAGCAAGAAGCTGAAGAGAGGTGTCGTGCGTGACCCGTGGACCGAGGAAGACCTGCTTAATAGATGTTAGAAAGTGAGCAGCAGTCCAAACCTCTGGGTCACGACGCTCCCATAATGGCGTAGCCCACTCCAACGCCTTGCCCGACAGAAGTGAAACAATAAACCCCACCTTGGCCCGTTCTGTAGGGAATCACGCAGCCAGTAACTCCAGCTGAATAGAGCACTGACTGATGAAACCCCTACAGGAGGTGCCATCGCCAGAAAATTTATCGGGCAACGGGAGGCGTTTAACTGTCGAGAATCTGGAGCATTACATTTGTTGGTTCCATTAACGTCACAAAATGGCCACAAAAAAAGAACTCTCATGTGAAACTCGACAGTCTATTCTTGTTCTTAGAAATGAAGGCTATTCCATGTGGGAAATTGCCAAGAAACTGAAGATTTCCTACAACGGTGTGTACTACTCACTTCATAAGAGAGCACAAACAGGCTCTAACCAACTGGAGTAGAAAAAGAAGTGGGAGGCCCCGCTGCACAACTGAGCAACAAGACAAGTACATTGGAATCTGTAGTTTGAGAAATCAACGCCTCACAGGTCCTCAACTGGCAGCGTCATTAAATAGTACACTCAAAACACCAGTGTCAATGTCAACAGTGAAGAGGCGACTCCGGAATGCTGGCCTTCAGGGCAGAGTGGCAAAGAAAAAGCCATATCTGAGACTGGCTAATAAAAGGAAAAGATAAATATGGGCAAAGCACACCTCCAAATTATGCAAGAACTATTTAGGGAAGAAGCAGGCAGCTGGTATTCTATCTGTAATGGATTGGCCAGCGCAGTCACCAGATCTCAACCCCATTGAGCTGTTGTGGGAGCAGCTTGTCCGTATGGTATGCAAAAAGTGCCCATCAAGCCAAACCAACTTGTGGGAGGGGCTTCTGGAAGCATGGGGTGACATTTCTCCAGATTACCTCAGCAAATTAACTGCTAGAATGCCAAAGGTCTGCAATGCTGTAATTAATGGAAAGGGAGCATTCTTTGACGAAAGCAAAGTTTGAAGGAGAAAATTATTATTTCAAATTAAAATCTTTTTTTCGAACCTTGTCAATGTCTGAACTAGATTTTCACTTCATTTGGCAACGCATTTGGTTAGTAAACAAATGAGTTTTCATGTAAAACACAAAATTGTCTGGGTGACCCCAAACTTTTGAACGGTAGTGTATCTGTTACAAGAATTTAACTTTGGACAATGCTATATAGATAGGGAAAGTGTAGTACCCTAGTTTGCCCACTTGATGGGGTTAGAGATGCTCAACTTGTAAATAGTTAAAGTAGGAGGGGCTAACAGCTGTTAAGCCAGGGAGCATCTGGAATTTGAATCCATTGGGCGGGAGGCCCCTGACAGGGCTGATGGCTCCATAATATTAAAGTCAAGAGCCCAGTCATAGAGAATTCGGGCCAGTCTCTCATTGGGGAGTAACACCAGGAGAGGTGCTGGCAGTGCAGTATTAGTGTGTCTGCAGTTGCCAGAAGAAGACTAAGCAGTATGGGCAGGTTACTCAGAATGTGGCGGCTTATTTCATCTGTGAGTGTTCTTGAGACCGAGGCTAACCGGTTAAGATGGTCCCCTACTGGAGTAAGACTGAGCAGAGTTGATGCTGAAAGACCGGAGAGCACGGTCCGTCCTGGAAGCGAGCTTAGTGGGAGAGAGGGAAAATGTCTCTTGCCAACCCTGATGCTGATTCTGGAGTGAATATGTATGTGCTGTGTAAAGGAAACAGTAAAGTTGATTGTTCAAGTATTGAACAGGACTGTGACTCTGTTTGTTCCTCATCATCTGAAGAGAATGTGCAGCGCATAACAGAAAGCCCTGAGGGGGAGCTGGAGAAACCTACAGGTATGCTAACAGAAAACTGTCATGTCTATGTGAGGGGAGGCCAGGACTCCGTTGCCCCGAGGTCCTCGGCCACGACTACGGTCCTGGCCGACCCTTACACACTTACAAACAGAGATCCAAAATGGGAGCTAGGAAATTCAAGCGGTGATAATATATATACTTCCGCTTTTTACTGGCTGCTACACCACTCCTGGCCCGCTGCATGCGCTCATGGCGGTATTGATCCCGGCAGCTGCGCCGTCTTGTGACATCAGACACTGCAAAATTACACAATAAATAATTCTAAGTATGATCACTTTATTTGCGTCTTTATTGATAGGTTACAGTGTAAACTTGCCTTCAGTTTGCCAAGTGTGTATGATCAAGCATGCCAGATATTCGAAATAGCATCATGTCCGTTTGTTGTCCAAGTTTTTTCTTGTACCTGTGGTACTCGCAGGTACGCAGGATGCAGTGACGAAACGGAGACAGAGCAAGGGTTAAACTTAACTTTTATATACTGTATATGGATAAAGAGGAAAGCTAGCAATGATTTTCCACTCAGGGACGCTAGACACAAATACACAGTGATACAATACTAAACGGTATGGTGAGAAGTGGTGACTATATGGCCACGGAATGGCCGGCTACAGGTCCTTGAACTAAATATGAACAAATGGAGTGTCACTTATCAATCTCTCACATCCTGCAGAGTTGTAGTCCGGGAGATGTCTGGTTGGCGCCTCAGCCGACGTGTCCAGCCGAAGAAGAGTTGCCGAAGGCTTTAGGTATTCCTACGCCCAGGTGTTGGGTGGGTGATACAGGCCCCGGGCTGGTCCCCCACCGCCGGAGTTGCCTCATCGGGAGGCGAGGCAGAGGTGTGGCGCCCCTGAGGGTTCAGTTGCCACAGAGGTACTGCACCTCCTCCTGAGGTGTGGTACCCCACCATCCAGGTGAGTTGGAGGCTCCTTACCACACTCCAACACTCGCATCCCACACAACACGGTAGTTCAGCAAAGCCACATTGCGGCTCCCTGCTTGGAGTGTAGCAGAGCACCTTTGGTGGCTCCCTGCTTGGAACACGAAACGTGCTGGGAGACGGGTGGAGTTTAGAGTACATAAAAGAGCGGGAAGGCTAAAGATTTGGGTCAGTCAGTCGGAGAGTCACTCAGAGAGGAGTGAAGGAAGGAGATCCCTGAGAGAGGGATGGAGGAAGGAGGTGCTGCAGCAGATCTCAGTGACCTGGGTCTGCTGGCACGGGAAAGGAAAGAAAGAGAAAGACATTGAACTGAAACCTGATCTCCCACAAGAAGGAAAGACTAGTACGGAACGTAGGAGAAAACTGGAACAGAGGACGTGGGTTAGAGGAAGAACCCTGCCTAGAAGTTCTAAGCGCAAGGCCGGGGCCCGGTCCCTGAGGTTGTATGGATACTAATGGTCCTACAGCAGACACCGGTGGAGTAGTGGGCTGTAAATGCACTACTCCCAACTAAGACTTGGGGGCACAACAGCAGCATTGATAGTGAGCCGGGACTCAGGAGTAAGGAGTCCCCGAAGCAGGCTACAGCTGTCTGCCGTACAAGTAGAGTTCTTGGGAACATCTGTCAGGAGGCACTCCAGTGTAACTCAGTACTAGGAGTACTTCACACTTAAAGGTGCTATAAGAGGAGACGTTCAGCAAGGCACATGTTGACAGAGTGTTGGAACGGAGCATTCCATCTGGCCTGGAGGTTGATTGAGTCCCTGACCCGGAGGACTCGGTATAGAGGCGGGCACCTGTGTGTGTGCTACAGACTGTGAGTAAAGCTTTGGAACTACAAGCCTGGTGTCCTCCATTGATTCTTGTGCCAACACACCCAGCACCGCTACATCAGGGTACCAGTTTCTACACCGCTTGTGACTCTCCTCTACCCCTACATCTACACTGCCCTGGGGCTACAGCTTCACCTGTGGGGAGCTTCACCATCTTGGCTGCAACACACCAGCAGCCCCAGAGGATCTGCACGCAGCGTCGGCTCAACATCTCACTTGCCGAACACCACAGGTGGCGTCATCAACTATTCATCAATTCTATTTCATTGTTCTTTCACCCCCTTTTGCTATGGAGCACCAGGGCCATGGACCCGGGTCACAGCTTCCGCGACAACTCCCATTGAGATCAACGGGCCCGGTGCCGAGTACCCGGATAGCCCTGGCCGGGCGCCCCAGAGGCTGTACAGGCCGCATCCGCGGTATGGAGAGGGGCATTGCCGCCCGTGTGTTTCGCTGTACAGGCCGCAGTCGCTGTATGGATAATAAAGAAAACTTGGCACTCAACTTCTAGAATATTTTTTTGGATTTTTTAATGCAGCCAGAAAATAATAGACATTTCAGCCTCACTGGCCTTCATCAGTAACAGACTGCAGTATAGTAGTTAATCGCATTCAGTGCGATAATAGAAGTGACACCATAGTCACTTTAAATGTGCCTGGTCAAGCACTAGCCGCTGGGCATGGAGCCTGAATCAAATAGTACCTGGGTGGGTGGGGGTGCCATGCAGACATCAGCGACCCAGAATCGACTGTTGGTCAGCTCAGCTCAGTTATTTTCTGGCTGCATTAAAAAATCCAAAAAAATATTCTAGAAGTTGAGTGCCAAGTTTTCTTTATTATTCATGTATGGTGTGGGGACCTACTTGAGCTCCTTCTGAAATTATGCATACGCTGTATTTCCTCTGCAGTCGCTGTATGGAGCGGGGCAGTGGCGGCCACGGGTCTTGCTGTACAGGCCGCAGCTGCGGTATGGAGAGGGGCAGTGGCAGCCGCGGGTCTCGCTGTACAGGCCGCAGCCATGGTATGGGGCAGGGCAGTGGCGGCTGCATGTCTAGCTGTACAGGCCACAGGTCTCGCTGTACAGGCCGCGGGTCTCTCTGGATATCCTCCTCGTGCTGCTCGGCTCCATCCACTTCCCTGGTCAGGTGAGCCCCCGTCTCTCCTGTGTCGAAAGTGCTGACTCACTCATGCTCCTGGACGCCACTTAGACTCCTCCCTCCTGTCTCTCATCTCTCTTCCCGCCGAGTAAGTCCTGCTGGTCTCCACCGTCCGATTTATAGCTTCCCCACCCACTTTCTTTGACCCACCTCCACGTTTCCTGTTCGACTGTCGGTCCTGGCCTGCAATCATTCCCCCCTGGAACGTACCCCCTGGGAACCCTGGTGACAGCCCCCTAGTTCCGACCCAGACACACAGCGGGCCCTTTCTCCGGGGCCCTCTCCCCTACACATCCATAGACTTGCTTTGGCGAGTCTCAGATGATATACATGTAGAATCACAGCCTGCTGCGATTTTCCTCACACGCCGAATATGCCCGAGAAAAAATACGCTGATCTGGATTGCCCCATTGATTAACACTGACCCGAGTGCTATGTGATGTTTACTCGCATAGCATTTGGCCATATTGCAGGGTAGTGTGACTCCGGCCTAAAACATACACTGCTGCCATGACACGCCCAGCGACTTATTCAGGTTGTCCACAATTTGGGGAATATAAAACTCCTGTTAGATTCTCTTTCCTAAAGCCGTGAAGTGTTAAAATGCAGTTATTTTCCATAAAAATTTAACGGACCTCTTTTATTAACCTTCAGATACAATCAACTGTAATAACCATATCTGCCCAGATGGCCAGCCCTATGACGAATCATTTCCCTGTGTACCAGGGTATAAGAAAGATAATAATGATGGAAACTGTATAGGTAAGTAATGCGTGAGCTCTTTTCTATACAGCGGGATGCAAAAAATTAAGTACTGTAATATTCCAGGGCACATCTTCAGACTGTGGCAACTGTCTCACATATACCCCATGAGTGTATACACCCAACAGAAGCACTTTCAGTTCTGCTGCAATAAGCATGTGCTGTTTCCAAAATTATGTCATTTGTGGGAGATTTTGGTTTCTGCTGTTTCGGCATCCCTGGGGTTCAGCAAATGGAACAATGTATTCCAGTGAAATTTGTGCTCCAAATGTCTGGAAGTGCTACTCCTTTTCTGAGCCCTGCTGAGTACCCAAACAGTAGATTCTGGACATATGGAGTATTGCCGCGTTCAGTAGCAATTGTGTAACAATTTTTTTTGTAGTATTTTTGTGTCATTACTCCCTGTGAAAGTGAATAAATTGGGGCTAAGCGCTAATTTTAATTGAAAGAATGTACTTTTTCATTTCTTACTGCATTATTTCCAGTGAGGCACCTAAGAGTTAACAAACTTCTTGAATTTTGAATACTTTGAGGGTGCAGTTTTCAAAATAGTTTAACTTTTTGGGGATTTTTTTTTTTTTTTTAAATATGGACCCCTCCAAGTCACATCAAAACTGAGTAGGTTTGTAACATGCGTAAATTTTGCTGAAAAAAATAAAAGAAAAATAGCTGCTAAACGTTTAACCCTTCTAAGATCCTAGAAAAATTATTAACCAAAGGCAAAATTTTTCTCACAAATTTTCCCTGTTTTGCAGATGTAAATGAGTGCAGAGAGGGCACACACCGTTGTGATGCTTACGCTGAATGTAGAAACATCCAAGGTGGTTATTACTGTGAATGTAAAAAAGGCTATCAGAGAGAAAATCTAACCAAATTCTGTCCTTCCGAAGTAAAAAAACTCAACAAGTGTACAGGTGAGTGATAAGCGGAAAAAGGTAATAAGAGTATTGGGGCGTGTACTCCAAAAGTTGTTCCATTCTGAATAACAACTTCCAGAAATGTTACCTATAAAGTATGGCTCCCGGTGCCCAAAAAGAGAAGAAAGTTCGTTTGGCACATTAGCGTAAATGAAAAAACTTTATTAGGCTATTATGCCATATTTAAATTGCAGAAAACCACCTGACGCGTTTCTGGTGCACAAAGGAACCCTTAGGCCGGAGTCACACTACAGCGAGATACGGCCGAGTCTCGCAGGTTAAAACCAAGCTCTGGCACTGGCACTTCGGAGCGGAGCGTGCAGCTCCATGTATTACTGTGCAGCTGCACGCTCCGCTCCGGAGTGCCGGTGCCAGAGCTTGGTTTTAACCTGCGAGACTCGGCCGTATCTCGCTGTGTGTGATCCCGGCCATAGTCATAGGTAAGTAAAAACAAGGTGCATAGAAAAATATATACAGGTTATAAACCAATCACAAAGCTTGCAATTAATTACAAAGAGTGGCAACACATGAAAGGAAGAGTGAGCGATACAGATTACTCCAGGATTGAAGTTCCCAAGAAAAGAAAAAAAAAAATTTAAATAAATAAATCATACAGTCAAACATATAATTAGTCGATATTAGACAGATCATACTTGAATTTTATACAACTGGAGAATTTAATTATACAAAGGAAAAAAAAAAATTTTTCTGCAATAATATAAATGGATATATCTAAAACTAATTAGGTTACTCCAAAATGATCTCGTGTGAAAAATGGCTTTTCAGCACAGAAATAAATAGTTCCATGCGAAGGGTGTGAATGAGTACCTACGAACAATAGATAGAATTAGAAACAATTTCAGCAGACAAAAGGGTATCATTATTCATATAGAAAGTGACATATCAAAGTTATAGAATCATGTATTGGTACCCCAAGTGGTGGACATATATATGGACTGATCGCAACATAACATGAAAACCACAACCACAAGGAAGAAAAAACGATCATCAAAACCAAAATGCTCAAATACAACAATTTTTTTATTGAATTAGTTACAAATATAGCAGCAAGTGTAAGGTAGTACAAACCAAAGTGCTATGTGCGAATAAAAAGACAAACGGGACGCAGGCGTGCTGTCTAAATAGTACAAAAATTATATCTAATGTTATTGTATATAAGCGGTAACAAGACCCCACTAGAGTTAATATTATATATCAAGATTCCCTCAAAGATATTAAAATACCAATCCTGATTGTAACACCCAGACAGCAATCATTATAACGTGATTTCATATAGTATGAACCAAGTTGGAGACATGCGGCTCCCAGTACATGCCAAGTAACGATCACCAGGCCGCTGGGGAAGTGGTAGCGAGAGGGAGTGGAGACAGCAACGCACCGGCGAATGTATATTTGGCTGTACTATACGCAAAATAAAAAAAAAAATAGCTGAACATATCAGAAATATAGAACAAAAAAACGCTTCCTATTCAGGAGCGGTAAAACACTTTGTTCATGCTCATCATAGCAACATGGATTCATTTGCCTTCAATGGTCTAGAAAAGGTTAAAACTCCTGCACGAGGTGGTGACAGAAACAAGCTATTAAATATACGCAAAGCCTTTTGGATATTAAAACTAGACACTAAGGCCGGAGTCACACTACAGCGAGATACGGCCGAGTCTCGCAGGTTAAAACCAAGCTCTGGCGCCGGCACTCCGGAGCGGGGCGTGCAGCTCCATGTATTACTGTGCGGCTGCACGCTCCGCTCCGGAGTGCCGGCGCCAGAGCTTGGTTTTAACCTGCGAGACTCAGCCGTATCTCGCTGTGTGTGATCCTGGCCTGAGGCCGGAGTCACACTGGCGATTTAAACGGCCGAGTTTCGCATGGTAATACACGGCGAGTCAGGAGCGGGGCATGCGGCCGCATAGCAATATATGGAGCTGCACGCCCCGCTCCTGAGTCCCGGCGGCAGCGCCGTGTATTACCATGCGAAACTCGGCCGTTTAAATCGCCAGTGTGATCCCGGCCTAAATCTCCAAACGGTATGAATTTTAGGAACGATTTGTTCTATATTTATTAATGAAACTCATGTACCTATTAGTTCTTTCTAACAAAAATAAGTTTATAGTGATCCTCATTAAGCTTTGTGTATTTAGTTTGTTATAGTAGGAAATCATAGGATTTATCTTATACTTCCTAATGTCATTCATATTTTTATCAAGCATTCTTTAGTAGTAATAACTTTAATATGATTTTCATGTACTTTTTTTTTTTTTTGAGTACCGCCGCACAGAATGATGTCTTTATATGGTTATCATTCGGAATGTTTTTTATAGTATTTAATTATGGTTATATTTATATTATCTTTATTGGTTATTTCTATATTATTACCAGGGATTATGTATTTATTATATTCACTTATTGATTTTGAAGGGAATTATTCATTGTTTTTTCATATGCTGCTTAATTTCCAACGACATGAATTCCATCAAAAGTTCCACCATTGATTGCTATGTGTCTATAACTTACATTTTATGTGATAAAAACTTCATCTGATTGTCACTAATTGTATATATTGTTTGTAGGCACTCATTCACACCTCTTGCATAGAACCATTTATTCCTGCTTATTTATAAGGTGTTTTTTGTTTTTTTTTTCATGTGCCAAAAATTCCTTTTGATTGTGAATAATTCTATATATTGTTGGCAGGCACTCATTCACACTCTTCATATGGAAACATTTATTTCTGCGCTGAAAAGCCATTTTATGTGCAAAAAGCTCCATCTGATTGTCACTTATTCCATATATTGTTTGTAGGCACTCATTCACACTTCTTGCATGGAACAATTTATTCCTGCTTATTTATAAATTATTTTTGATGTGTAAAAAATTCCTTCTGATTCTGACTAATTCTATATATTGTTCGTAGGTAGTCATTCACACCCTTCGCATGGAACCATTTATTTCTGTGCTGAAAAGCCATTTTCCACAGGAGATCATTTTGGAGTAACCTAATTAGTTTTAGATATATCCATTTATATTATTGCAGAAAAAAATTTTTTTCTATGTATAATTAAATTCTACAGTTGTATAAAATTCAAGTATGATCTGTCTAATATCGACTTATTATATGTCTGACTGTATGATTTATTTATTTAATTTTTTTTTTTTTTCTTGGGAACTTCAATCCTGGAGTGATCTGTATCGTTGCAAGGAATCGCTCACTCTTCCTTTCATGTGTTGCCACTCTTTGTAATTAATTGCAAGCTTTGTGATTGGTTTGTAACCTGTATATATTTTTCTATGCACCTTGTTTTTACTTACCTATGACTGCCTTTGTGCACCAGAAACGCATCAGGTGGTTTTCTGCATTTTAAATATGGCATAGAAGCCTAATAAAGTTTTTTATTTATGCTGGTGTGCCGAATGAACTTTCTTCTCTTTTTGGATATCTGCTGTGCTCACCAGCGAATTCGTGCACCCACCTGTGGATTAATGAACTCAGCCCAGGGTGGTTTTCCATTTGGATGCGATGCAAGCTCCCTGTCCTCCCTCTCCTATGGCTCCCGGTGATTGATACCCCAGACCCTGAAGAGGCATTTCTTTCTTTTGAGGTCTATGATTCCTTGTATAATTCCAAAAGTTAAAATTCATGGCTAATCAACAACATCCACTGACTCAAAAAGGTGAGCGGCGTAAATGTTTCCTTAAGGCCTCACTCAGACATATGTGTTTTCACATGCACAAAAAATGGTACGTGCATCAGTGTTTTGGATTCGAGTGTCATCAGTATTTGGTCAGTGTTTCATGAGTGTCTTTCACACATGGATAAATTAATACATTACAAGGCTTCTTCTACTTTTGCAATGTTAAACATACTGCACATGAATTGTACACTGATGTCATCAGTGTGCTGTCCATGATTTTCACAGACCCTAAGGCCACGTTCACAAGTTGAGAATTTGGTCAGTATTTCACATTAGTATTTCTAAGCCAAAATCAAAAGTGGAACAATCAGAGGAAAAGTATAATAAAAACACGTCACCACTAGAGATGAGCGACTTTGCCTTTTTTCTGGTCGAGTCGGGTTTCATGAAACCCGACTTTCGCAAAAGTCGGGTGGAACGAAATCGGCCGATTATCGTGAAAAGTCGAAGAACGACTGAAACATGAAACCCAATGCAAGTCAATGGGGAAGCAAAGTCGGCAGTGAGAGGAGGACAGGAAACACACCTACAGTGCCCTTTTGAATGCCAAAAACATCAATTCTGATTACTGAAGCTTTTCAACCTTAATTTACTTCATAATACTAGTTACGCACTGAAAAATGGGGGTTATTTGGCTAAATTTGTGGGGGGTAGGGCTGGCTCCAGGTTTTCATGTGCCCTGGGCCAAAGAGCGCCCCTTTAACACATACCACAACTCATGATGCTCCGATAATGCAGAGAAATAGCGGCATAGTACAATGAAAAATACTTCACTTTTTACATCTCATGACTGATATCCATTTTTAATACCTCCAAAAACGGACAGTATATTACTCCATACAGTATTATGGACTCCGCATAGTGCGCTATACAGAGTAATGAGGCCCATATATTTCTCCATACAGAATCATTGGTCCCATATAATGTTTGAAACCGTGTATGGTGAGCTCCACATAATGCTACAGTATATGCTGGTCCCCATGGATGAAGCTCTACTGTTTTATGGGCCCAAATAATGCTGAATACATAATGGGCCCCATTTCTAATGCTCTAGTGTATAATGTGCCCTGTAAATGCTGCTCCAGTGTCTGATGTCCACCTTTGGAATGTTCCAGTGTATGGTGGGTCCCATATATCATTCTCCAGAGTATAGTGCTCCCCAAAAATTGCTGCCCAACATTGAAAACAATTAAATAAGTCTCCTCGCTATGGAATCCCTGCACTAGTCTGGACTCCTCGTCGTCCCCATCGTCCATCTCACTGCACTTGGCTGTTTAGGCAGAGGGCGTACAGACGTGATGTCATTGCGCTCTCTGATCAGACTATCACTATCACTGTCAGGAAACGAGGAAGACGTCATGGCGGTGGAGCAGGGAGAGGTAAGTATTTCAACTTTGCAAGTACTGTCATCCTGAGCAAGCAGGGGGGCTCACTCGTTGGCGACAGCAGTGGCACAGGGCCCCTCTAATAGTACGGCGGTGTGTGGCGGTGTGTCTGAAGGTGGGTGGGTGTGGCACCCACCGGCAGAGACACTTTTGCGTACTATGAGGGGCCCTGTGCCAGGGCCATTGCCCATGAGTATGCCCCCCCACCAGCTCAGGGAACCTGCACTTTCATCTGCACCTTCCTCTTTGTCACCGTGTAAGGTGGTATAGTATGCGGGAAGGGGAACCTGAGTTTCCTCTGGGTCAGATTCTGGCTGTGTACAGTGTGAGGGGAATGTAGTGGTCTGGGTCAATGTACCAGCAGAATCATCTAGCAGTGGCTGGGCATCAGTGCACTTGTGGCGTCCCTCCCCAGGAGTACGGTCACCACAGTGGCATTACTTTCCTCCTAGGGAGTGTGATGTCATGCTTGGGAGCAACGAAGGATCTCTCTAGCAGTTAAACCAACACACCACACATTTCCCACTCCACGCCAGCAGGGAAACCTCTGAACATGACTGCTGAGGAGCTGCTCTCTGTGGTCGGGAGGAGGTAAGTTAGGCCATTCTGTGCAGGGAAGGGGAAGTGTGTGGATGTGAGAAGGGGAGCTGGAGGATGAGCAGAGTTAAGGCTCACTCCTAGCTGGAGCGCATGGTCCGGATTCCGGTCTCCGAGTTTGTAGGGACACTGACGTTCCTGCAGCAGAATCCTGAGGAAGTAGCAGCTGTAAACGCTCTGTACACAACTGAGGCTCGGAGGCCCCTGCATCAATGTGTGTGAGCCAGAAGGAAAAGGCTACGGCTGCCAGCCATACGAGAAAGTTCCAAAAGAGTCAACAGTGGGAACTTCATTGAACTCAGCACTGCGAGTACCTCAGATAAGCGCTAGAATGGAGGCCACACTACCTATCTGCAGAGAGAGAAATCCAAATTGGCTTCCAGGCTGACCAACTCCTTCTCCATCTGTACTCTGGGTCCTGGACTGCACCTGCCAAGTACAGGTAAAGGAACTGCACGACTGTGTCTGTCATCTTTCTCCTGCACCTTGCGCATGGCTCAGCTACATCCTGCACTGCACACCATCTCCCTACTCTTTCATCTGCCCTGCGACTACGGCCCTATCTGTGAAGGTCTTCTACATCTTAGCTGCACCACAACATCTGTCCCAGAGAAGCAACACTGCAGCGCTGGTCAATCTAATCAGAAACCAGAGGTGGCGTCACGTATCATTCACCTATAAACGTAATTCACCCCTTTGCATGGATGCCCAGGGCCACGGAACGGGTCACCACCACCGTGACACATCCCTGTGAGACACCGGCCCGGTACCGATTAACCCCACTGCCCTGGCTGGCCACCCACACTCCGTGTCAGATTCATCTTGGACTGGGGAATTCACGATTTGACTTGATAACCCAGGCATGGTATGATAGAAAGAACTACATGGACTAATGTGAAGTGTGGCCTGCTGCCTCATTCAGTTTGGGTGGGGGTGCAGGACACAAGGAAAGGGGTTCGTCCTGACCAGGAGCCAGCACTTGACCACTCAGTGCTTGCATTTTTTGAAACTTCCGAAGAGGCGGGCATATTTGATGGAGTCTGTTTCGGCAATGTAAGCCAAAACCAGTTCCTCATGCTCTGCCTTTAAAAGCGGTTAACCTACTCCCAGAAAAGGTATCATTCCAGGCATTCCTGAGCCAGACCATGACACAGGCTCAACACCTCCTGCCTTAGCTGCTATTGTGCTTTTGCCACTACCAGCAGATGCACCACCACCATCATCACCAGCTGGCCCCCCCACGCCCACGTCCGCAGCCTCTTCCACCAAACTTCAAAATTTTGCACAAAATAGCATCAGATATATGGCACTGTATCAGAAATGTACAGCTCTATTCAGTCAAAGGATAATTGTCAATCTCCATATATATTCCATCAGTCACACAGTGACGCTCACAGGCTCAGTATGGATTAGACAAGAATATAAAAAGTAGACAAAGTGTACAGTATCATCAGATAGCAGGTATATATAGCATAGTTTAAACATTAGCAATGTACGTCTATATATCAGGAGTAGTGTTGAGCCACCACGCTAGTGTTTTGGTTCGTCACACAGGAGGCAAGTTCGTCGAATGTTCGTCTAACCCCATTGAAAACAATGGCAGGCAAACACAAACACATACAAACACATAGAAAACAATTACAAAACACCTTAAAAGGTGTCCCAAAGCAGAGAAAATGCTCAGAAGACAAAAATTACATATGGAAAAGGGCAACTACATTTAGAAAAGAGGTGGAGGAGTAAAAGGAGGAGGTGGAGGAGACACAGATATAGGCTTGTCATTCCCTTATAAAGTCAAGAAAGGCTGGAATAAAAATGTAAAATACCAACCAAAAAAAAAAATTCTGAAATCGAACACGATCATATACCGTCGGACTTCCCACCAATAAATTATGCCAACTGGCGATCGGGCGACGTTATTCCCACGAACCTCCAAACAGCGTCCATGAAGGCAAAGTGTTTGCTTTCCGGGGGCAGTATTTACCAGATCCTCAATTAATTAGTGTGTTGAGACAGCAAAAACCTTTCTTTGTGAAGAAAGTGTTGCTGTATCGCAGTACCGTTGATCCCATCGCCATTACTCATATCCATATAATTTTGATCACAGAGAGAGATGTAAACATGGTGCTCATTGCCTATCATGCTCTGTCACGTAACTTTGGACTGCAAAAGACAGAAGCCACAGGCCGTAGGCGATTCACTTGGATTGGCATGAGAGGGCACATTTAAAAATGTGCGCTGGAATGTCACACGTCTGTGGGTAGGAAAACTGTGAAAGCTGATGAGAAACCACCACTGCATCTCATTGTGAGTGGACGTCCATAAGAAATGGAAGCCATTGATCATCTGAAGCTAGATCCCGGCCAGCGGGACAGGGCATAGCTACGTCTTAACCATCATCTTCTATCAGTTCACCAAATTTGTAGTGGCAGTCCCAGTGAAGGATTTGACAGCCCAGACTACACAGCGGAGGAGCAGGGAGAGGTAAACATTGCAAATGCTGGGGCCCTGCCCTAGCAAGGGGGGCCCACTCGTGGGCGTCGGTACTGGCACTGGGCCCCTCATAGTACGGCGGTGTGTCTGACGGCGGGTGTGCACCCCCACCGTCAGAGACACTTGATTGCACTATGAGGGACCCTGTGCCAGTGCCCGCGCCCAAGAGTCGGCCCACTCACCTGTCCAGGGCAAGGGCACTCACACGGTTGCGTGCGCTAGGTGGTGACCCCGGCCATGGGGGGAGGAGGCAGCCCAGTTAGGGAGGTTTACAAAATGGCATATGTTGATGTGGGAAATTGGTCAAGTCCCAGGAAGAGGCGGACCAAAGAAAGCCATTTTTCTGTCAACCTATGTGTCATCAGGGTAAGGTGTGACAAAATCCTTGGAAACCCATGCATGGTTCATTTTAATGAAGGTTAGATCATCCACATTTTGGGTCGACAGACAGGTCCTTTTTTCTGTCAGGATTGATCCAGCAGCACTGAAGACTCTTTCCGATAGCACACTTGCAGCTGGGCAAGCGAGCTCCTGTAAGGCATATTGTGCCAATTCAGGCTAGGTGTCCAGTTTAGCGGCCCAATAGTCAAAGGGGAATGACCTGTGTGGGAGAACATCGATATGGGAGAGGAAAAGTAGTTTGTAACCATAGTTGACAAGTGCTGTCTCCTGTCACTTTCAATTGATGCAGTATTACCAGTTGTGTGAGCGGGACTTGAAAAATCAGTCCACAACATGGTCATGAAACCCCTGTCTCCAACGCCACTTCTGATGTGTGCACCACCAACACCTCTTCCAAGTTGCCCCTGGCCCCTACGGCTCGTGACAACCATCACCGCTGCTGTGTGCTGGGAATGCCTCAACCAACCGGTTTACCAGAGTTGCTTGTTTGTTAGCCAATATTAGGTCAAGGTTCTCCTGTGGCATGATGTTTTGTAATTTGCCTTTAGAGCGTGGATCCAGGATGCTGGCCAACCAGTAGTCGTCATCGTTTATCATTTTGGCAATGCGGGGGTCCCTTTTTAGGATCTGCAAGGCATAATCTGACATGTGGGCCAATGTTCCCAGTGTCAATGATGCACTGCGAGTGCTGGGTGGAGGAGCACTTTCAGGCAAATCCACATCCCTCCAGTCATGCACAAACCCAGTACCAGACCTTGCCACGCCAACATTTTCTCTTGCCCACGAGAAGCATCCTCCTCCCCTAAATAATCATCGCCATTATCATCCTCCTCCTCCTCTTCTTCCTCCAACTCGTCCACGACAGTTCCCTGAACAGACAATGGCTGACTGTCATCAAGGCTTCCCTCCGCCTCTTCCTCATCATCCACAGCTGCAGACGCCTGCTCCTTGATGTGCATCAAAGTTTGCATGAGCAAACGCATAAGTGGGATGCTCATGCTTATGATGGCGTCGTCTGCGCTTACCAGCCGTGTGCATTCCTCAAAACATTGAAGGACTTTACAGAGGTCTTTCAGCTTTGACCACTGCACACTTGTCAACTCCATGTCTGCCCTCAAATTGCCTGCCCGTGTATCCTCCCAGAAATGCATTACTGCCTGCCTTTGTTCGCACAGCCGCTCAACCATGTGCAGGGTGGAGTTCCACCTTGTTGCAACGTCGATAATTAGGCGGTGCTTGGGAAGGTGGAGCAATCACTGCAGCTTCTGCATATGACTGGAGTGTACCGGCGACCGGCGGATGTGCGAGCACAGTCTTCGAACCTTAGGGAGCAGGCCTGTTAACTCCGGATAATTATTGAGGAAGCAGCACTGCACCACCAGGTTCAAGGTATGAGCCAAGCAAGGTATGTGTCTGAGTTTTGAAAGGGCTAAGGCTGCCACAAAATTCCGGCCGTTATCACTAACTACCTTGCCTGCCTCAAGATGTAGACTGCCCAGCCATGACTCAGTTTGTTGCTGAAAGTAGTTGGCCAGTACCTCCGCCGTGTGTCTGTCGCCCAAACACATCATCTGCAACACAGCCTGCTGACGTTTTCCACTAGCTGATTGATAGTGGGACACATCGTGTGCACCACTGTCAGCTGCGGATGCAGTGCTCGTGCGACTGCGCTCTGTGGACGGGCTTTCGCTTCTGGAGGAGGAGGAGGGTCGAATGCCTACAGCCAACTGTTTCCTATACCGTGGGCTAGGCAGCACTGTCCCACCACCGCTGTCCCCTGTGGACCCTGCATCCACCACATTAACCCAGTGCGCAGTGATGGACACGTAACGGCCCTGGCCATGCCTACTGGACCATGCATCAGTTGTGAGGTGCACCTTTCCACTCACTGACTGCTTGAGTGCATGGACAATGCGGTCTTTCACATGAAGGTGGAGGGCTGGGATAGCTTTGCGAGAAAAGAAGTGGCGACTGGGTAGGTCATAGCGTGGTACTGTGTAGGCCATGAGTTTGCGGAAAGCAGCGCTTTCAACCAACCGATAGGGCATCATCTCTAACGAGATTAGTTTGGCAATGTGGGCATTCAAACCCAGTGTACGCGGATGAGAGGATGAGTACTTTCTTGTCCTACTCATAATCTCTGGTAGGGTGAGCTGGACTTGAGAGCTGTATATGGTGGAACTAGCGGTGGACATGGCGGACTGAGAGAGGGTTGATGATGGTGATGGAGTTGGTGTTCTTTCTGATGGCCTAGATTCAGTCTTTCATTGCAATAACAGTGTGATTACCTGACTGATTTGCCCTTGCGACGACAACTCAACATTTGCTGCTGGTGGTGTGCTAACCGGTGGACTTACAGTGGGGGAAACAATGTAGCGTTGCTGACTACCTTCTTTGGGAGCAGTAGCACATGTGGTACGTGAGTTTTGGTAGTCTGTCCACGCTTGCAAGTGCATGCTGGTTAAATGTCTTAGCATGCAACTGGTATTCAAATTTCTCAGATTTTTCCCTCGGCTAAAGGTCTTTGCGCACTTCTTACAGATAACCTTTGCCTGATCATTAGGATTTTGTTCAAAAAAGTGCCACACTGCACTCTTCCTACTATGGAAGACATTTTGAGGCCTTGCACGCTGTGCTATTTTGACCGTCTGGCCAAGCTGTCCTGCAACTCTTTTGGTTTTTGTAACCCATTTTTGGACTGCTCCGGGCCTGCCAGATAACAGCTGTTGCGATGTCGATGCCAGCTGCGGATGCTCCTCCTCCTCTTCTGAGCTATTGGCAGCGGCACCCTCTACCCCCAATGGATGCCAATCTGGGTCAACAACTGGGTCATCCATCACCTCCTCTTCAATGTCATGTGCACCTTCCTCTGTGTCACCGTGTATGGTGGTATAGTATGCAGGAAGGGGCACCTGAGTTTCATCTGGGTCAGATTCTGGCTCAGTACACTGCGAGGACAATGTAGTGCTCTGAATGAATGTACCAGCAGAATCATCTATCAGTGGCTGTGCATCAGTACACTCCATGTCAGATTCATCTTTGCCTGGGTAATTCACGATTTGACTTGATAACCCAGGCATGGCATGTGAAAACAGCTCCATGAGTAATCTGCCGCATCCTTCAATTTTGGTTGGGGTGAAGGACACAAGGAAAGGTGTGGTTCATGAACATGAGCCTCCAATGATGACTCAGTGCTTTTATGTTTTAAAACTTCAGAAGAGGAGGCGATAGAGCTGGAGGCTGAGTCAGCAATGTAAGCCAAAACTTGTTCTTGAAGCTCCGGCTTTAAAAGCGGTTTACCTACTCCCAGAAAAGGGAGCCTTCGAGGCCTTGTGGAGCCAGACGATGACGCAGGCTCAACACCTCCTGCATTAGGTGCTATTTTGCTTTTTCCACTACCAGCAGATCCACCACCAACACCAACACCATCATTACCAGCTGCCAACCCCCGCCCACTTCCACGGACTCTTCCACCACACTTCCTCATTTTTGGGGAAAATGTACCCAAAAAAACCACCAACTATATGGTACTGTAAAACAAGGTACAATGTGTGTATAGTAGTGGGGAGAATTGGAATCTCTGTAGACTTCAGGACACAGTTGGATTCTGTCAGGCCCTGTTTATTTTACACCGCAATGTGACAGGCAGGTTCTGGATGTTGTAAGAAAGGTGGATAGAGGACTGTGGAGAATTGGAATCTCTCTACACTTCAGGACACAGTTGGATTATGTCAGGCCCTGTGTCTGTAACACCGCAATGTGACCGGCAGAAATTGCCTAGTGTATGACAAACTACAAGGTGTATATAGAATTGGGCAGAATTGGAATTTCCCTAGAGTGTAGGTCTGTAAGAACGGACAAACTCCTCGGCTTTTCCTTACAGAGTCACACACGTAGATAGCTTCAATTTGGCCGTGATAACAGCCGTCACACGGTACTGAGAGAGGAGCGTGCACGTACACCGATGTTCTGTGTATGTAAAATTGTCAAGCTCCGTGTTTTTGTATACAGACTGACACACTCTGTTTCTCTCTAGTTTTGAATGTAATCAAACAGCAAATATACTAAACTGTTTGAAAAATGGATAAAACTATAAGGTGTAGGTCTGTAAGAACGGACAAACTCCTCGACTTTTCCTTACAGAGTCTCACACGTAGATAGCTTCAATTTGGCCTTGATAACAGCCGTTACACGGTACTGTGCGAGGAGCGTACACCGCTGTAAGGTGTGTGAAAAAATGAACGCTCACTACCTCACCAGGACAAAACAATACAATTTGGATTGCTTTTAAAAAAGTAGTTTGAACACCAGGGTGCACACAGCAATGCAGCTAGCCTTCAAAGGCAGGCTAATCACCACCAGCGCTGCTGCACAAAAGCAAAAATCTTCACCTTTCACTGCACAGTAACTACAGTGAAAAGCGCTAGCAGCAGAAGCAGTTTTTTTTTCTTTTTGCCTTCCTAACGCTCTCCCTACAGAATCAGCAGCTGCAGCAGCTCTCCCTATTCTGAGATCAGCATGAGTAACATGGCGGTCGGCGTCCCCACCCTTTCATACCCCCTGTGACGCCACACAAAGCAAGCCAATCACTTGCATGCCCTTCTCCAAGATGGTGGTGACCGCTGCCTATGTCATCACGTTGCCCACAGTGTCCGATCTTCCTGATTGGCTGAAAAAGGGCGCTAAAGCATCTTTTGAAACGCGACTTTGGCGTTAAAGTCACCGACCTCGTGGCCGACCTCACGCTAAGGTCAGGTTTCGATTCTTGAAACCCGACTTTGTCGAAAGTCGGCGACTTTTGAATTTTTTCGACCCGTTTCGCTCAACTCTAGTCACCACTTCTGTAGTTAGCACCCACTCCTGGTTTTGGCTTACTAAGGGTTCGCTCACACTGGCGTATAAATACAGAGAAGTGCAATGTAAGAAAACATCACATTGCACTCTGACCATTGACCAGTGTTAATCTGCAAGTTTTTCTTCTGCTCTAATCAGACCGAGGAAAAAAAAAATCGGCGCACACTGCTGTTGCACTCGTATCTCGGACGAGACTTGCCAATGTGAGTGAATGTGTGAGAGAAAAAAAATCGTACTGCACCAATAGACTTTGCATATGCCATCCGATTTTTATGCATATATCTCAAAGGGACCACAAAATTTAATCAGCCAAGCACAGTAAATTCACATCGAGAATAGGGATGAGCGAACCCGAGAGGGAAAGTTCAGGGACCATACCGGACACCTAGTGTTTGTTGCTGAACCCCGAACACAAACGTCTTACTGAATGTCCGGTTTCCTGATCAGGCTCACCAGTCTAATAAAGCTTGTTGAAAGGCTGAAGCGCAGCCCATCAACAAGCTTTTAGACTGTGGGCACTCAGGAGCCATCACAGCCATGACAAGTATTGGCATGGTGGTGTTTGGTAGGCACAGCACATGACCTGGTTTGTAATATGGCCGGATCATGAATGCCGCTGCCGATATACTCTCATTAGTATAAGGATAGGATGTAGCTTGTGTGAAGGACAGATATTGACTGCGCACTCTGCAAAAAAAACACTGTGTGTACTCTGCAACCCATACATGTGGCAGTACTGTGCTAGTACTGTGCTAAAAGCCACTGTGTTTTCTCTGCAAACTCATCTGTGAGAGTACTGTACTAAATTCGTCTCTGTGCACTTTGCACCCCCTAATTGTGGGAGTACTGTCCTTTAGGCTGCTGTGGGTTCTCTGCATCCCCCGTGTATGGGATTACTGTCCTTTAAGCCGCTGTGTGTACTCTGCAAACCCGTCTGTAAGAGTACTATGCTACAATCCACAGTGTGTACTTTCCACCCCCCTGCCTGGGGTAGTACAGCCCTTTAACCCCTTAACTTCTGCCAATACACCTTTAATGTTGGTAGTTAAGGGTACTTAAACCACAGCACCGTTAATTAACGGTGCTGTGGAAAAAGTGTATAGCGCCCCCCAGAGTCAGATTTTCTCTGGGGTCTCAGCTGCCGGGGGTAGCCGAGACCCCAGAGAACATGATTCGGGTCGGTTTTTACTGACCAAGCTTTTGCAATCACCGTTATTAACCGTATAACGATGACCGGGAGGAAAATGGCGGGTGCATGAGCAGTGCGCCCACCTAATCTGCCGGCCGGCAGATTCCATTCATTCATTCAACGTACATTTTGATCACTGTGATAAATCCTATCACAGTGATCAAAATAATAAAATAGTAATTAACTCCCCTCCTTTATAACCCCCTTAGTTAGGGAAATATTAAATAAAGAAAATATATTTATTTTCATTTTTCCATTATGGTTAGGGCTAGAATTAGGGTTAGGGTTGGAATTAGTGTTAGGGTTGGAATTAGGATTAGGGTTAGGGATTAGGATTAGAGTTAGGGTTGGGATAAGGGTTAGGGTTGGGATTAGGGTTAGGGGTGTGTTGGAGTTAGGGTTGGAGCTAGAATTGAGAGGTTTCCACTATTTATTCACATCAGGGGGTCTCCAAACGTGACATGGCGCCACTATTGATTCCAGCCAATTTTGCATTCAAAAAGTCTAATGGTGCTCCCTCCCTTCCGAGCCCAGACATGTGCCCAAACAGGGGTTTACCCCAACATATGAGGCATCAGCGTACTCAGGACAAATTGCACACCAACTTTGGGGGTCTAATTTCACCTATTACCCTTGGGAAAAAAAAAATTGGGGGCTAAAAAAAATCACTTTTGTGGAAAAAAAAAATTTCATGGCTCTGCGTTATAAACTTCTGTGAAGCACTTGGGGGTTTAACATGCTCACCACACATTTTGATAAGCTCATTGAGGGGTCTACTTCCCAAAATGGGTTCACTTGTGGGGGGTTTCTACTGTTTAGGCACATCAGGAGCTCTGCAAACGCAACATAACACCCGCAGAACATTCCATCAATGTCTGCATTCCAAAATGGTGCTCTTTCCCTTCCGAGCTCTCCCATGCACCCAAACAGTGGTTCCCCCCAAACATATGGGGTATCAGTGTAGTCAGGAAAAAATTGCACAACAACTTTTGTGGTCCAATTTCTCCTGTTAGCCTTTTGAAAATAAAAAATAGCTAAAAGGAAAAAAAATGTTTTTTTATTTTCACTGCTCTGCATTAAAAACTTTTGTGAAGCACTTGGGGGTTCAAGGTTCTCACCACACATCTAAATAAGTTCCTTAAGGGGTCTAGTTTCCAAAATGGTATCACTTTTCGGGGGTTTTCACTGTTTAGGCCCACAGGGGCTCTCCAAACGCAATATGTCATCCAATCTCAATTCCAGCCAATTCTGCATTGAAAAAGTCACACGGTGCTCCTTCCCTTCTGACATCTTACGTGCGCCCAAACAGAGGTTTAACCCTACATATGGGGTATGGGCGTACTCAGGACAAAATGCACAACAACTTTCAGGGTCTAATGTCTCCTGTTACCCTTGTAAAAAAAAAAATTTGGGAGCGAAATGATCATTTTTTTGGAAAAACAAAGATTTTATTTTCACGGCTCTACGTTATAAACTCCTGTGAAGCACTTGGAGGTTCAAAGTGCTCACCACACATCTAGATAAGTTCCTTAAGGGGTCTAGTTTCCAAAATGAGTTCACTTGTTGGGGGTTTTCACTGTTTAGGCACATCAGGGGCTCTCCAAACACAACATAGCGTCCGGTCTCAATTCCAGCCAATTCTGCATTGAAAAAATCAAACGGTGCTCCTTCCGTTCCAAGCCCTGCTGTGCGCCCAAACAATGGTTTACCCCCACATATGGGGTATCAGCATATTCAGGAGAAATTCCACAACAAATTTTGTGGTTTATTTTCTCTTTTTACATTTGAGAAAATAAAAAAAATTGGTTCTGAAGTAAAATGTTTGAAAAAAAAGTTAAATGTTAATGTTTTCCTTCCACATTGCTTCAGTACCTGTGAAGCACGTAAAGGGTTAATTAACTTTTTAAATGTGGTTTTGAGCACCTTGAGGGTTGCAGTTTTTAGAATGGTGTCACTTTTGGGTATTTTCTGTCATATTGACCTCCCAAAGTGACTACAAATGTGATGTGGTCCCTAAAAAAAAAATGCATTGTAAATTTTGTTGTAAAAAAGAGAAATCGCAGATCAACTTTTAACCCTTATAACTTCCTAACAAAAAAAAATTTTGGTTCCAAAATAATGCAGATGTAAAGCAGACATGTGGGAAATGTTGTTTATTCAGTTTCTGTGTGACATACTGTATCTCTCTGATTTAAGGGCATAAAAATTAAAAGTTTGAAAATTGCAAAATTTTTAAAATTTTTGCCATATTTTCATTTTTTTCATAAATAAACTAAAGTCATATTGAAGAAATGTTACCACTAACATGAAGTAAAATATGTCACGAAAAAACAGTCTCAGAATCAGTGAGATCTGTTAAAGTGTTCCAGAGTTATAACCTCATAAAGTGAAAGTGGTCAGAATTGTAAAAATTGGCCTGGTCATTAAGCTGCAAATTGGCTCTGTCACTAAGGGGTTAAGCTGCTGCTGTGTTTACAAATAAATATATTATCAGCCATCTTGTTGCCATTTGTAGGCCAAAGAAATAATTTTTCAGGACCACTGTGTCTATTCTAGTATTGTGACAAATAATTTGTATCAGCTGTTTTAGTGCCATTTGTATGACAAATAAATAATTTTTCACTACCACTGTGTCTTTTCTAGTACTGTGGAAATAAATCATTTTCATCAGCCATTGCATTGCCATTTGTAGGCCAAAGAAATAACTGTTGGACTGGAGTGCGTTTTTTAGTAGTCTGGGAAATAAATAATTGGTATCAGCCATCTAATTGCCATTTCTAGGCCAAAGAAATATTTTTTCATGGCTGCTGTGTGTTTTCTTGTAGTTTAGCTAATAAATATATCTCATCACCTGTCTAGTTTCCATTTGTAAGCCAAATAAATAGTTTTTGAGTTCCGCTGTGTCTTTTCTAGTAGTGTGACAAATAAATATACTGTATTTCAACAGTTGTCTAGTTGTCATTTGTAAGCCAAATGCCTGTGGGAGTACTGTCCCTTAGGCCGCTGTGGGTTCTCTGCATCCCGCTCCTGTGGGATTACTGTCCTTTAAGCTGTGTGTACTCCAGGGCTGCCACTAGGAATTTCAGGGCTCCATACTGGCAAAGTTTTTAGGCCCCCTTGAGACTCCGCCCAGGATCCACCCAGCTCTGCCTCCACCCTTTGAAATCTTCCACAGTCCTACCACCCTCTCTAGAAAAAACTCAATTTCTCCACCATGCCCTCACCAATCAGATATTAACAGTTCCAATCAAACACCAGAACACATCCATAACCAGCAGCTTTTGTTCCAGCCAAAAGAATTTTTAAGCCGCCACCATGACACGGTAGACTCTTTTTGCTGGGCCCTACTCTAACCAATTAAATATAAATATATTTTTATGTATTTGTCTTTAAGGGAATGAGTCACATACATTTTTTTTAAGTGACCATTAATACCACATACAGGAGACAATTACCATCACACCATAACCAGACCACATATTACCACCACATAGTGACCTATAAAACCACATACAAGGGACAATGTTATGAATTCGCTTTCTGGCCTACCTCTGGTTACTAGTGAAGGTAGTGGAGCTGGTTATATTAACAGAGGGGTCGTGAGCTCTCTTTCCGGCCTCCCTCTAGTGGTTACTGGAGGTAATGGAGCTGATCTAATTAACAGAGGCCTGCCACCTGATAATGAGGAGGATGACTGGAGATCTGGAGTTTTTGACTGGATTTAAGACAGCCGACTCCTCTATCCCTGCTGGTGATTTTTTCCTGCCTCCTGAGGTCTTAGTTTCCAGCTCAGTCACTGCATGCTCAGCTAAGTGTTCTTTTGCTATCGTTCACATTTGATCTGGTTTTGTCTATTTCAGTTTTGCGTGTTCAGCCAGCTCTGGCTGGGGCTGTGCTGAATTTCCATCCTTATGTTACTGCTTGTGCCAGTTTGTTTTTGTCCCTTATTAGATTGGCCACTTTTTGCTCTGCTTGCAGAATATACCAGAGTGCTCATATAGTGGGCGAAGTCTAGTGACTTCAGTGTTTTTCTATCAGACATGTTGGGCATTTTTTGCAGGGTTTTTTGTGTGATTGCAGACAGTCTTTCCTTTCCTGTCCTGTCTAGTTAGTGTGGGCCCCATCGCTTGCTCAGTCTATTTTCCTATCTGCGTTTGTATTTTCATCTTGTCTCACCGACAATATATGTTTGGGGGCTATCTATTCCTTTGGGGTCTGCTCTGGGGCAGTCTAGATTTGCCCCTTTCTTGCTTTAGGCTTATTTAGTTCTGCGACTGTGTCGAGGCTTCTAGGATCATTGTAGGTACGCTCCACGGCTACTGCTAGTTGTGTGGATAGGATCAGGGGTCTGCAATCCGCTTAGTTACCAACCTCTCTGGTTTTCTGTGGCTTAGTTTGGTCTTGCTTTCCTCCTCGGTGACCCAATCATAACAGGACAAATACCATCACACCATAACCAGACCACAAATTACCACCACATATTGACCAAATAATACCACATACAAGGGAAAAATACCACCACACCATGACCAGATCACATATTACCACCAGATAGTGACCAAATACTAAAATACTGATCATTAATTAAAAAAAAAACAAATCCAATACTAAGTGACATTATACACAGGAACTCTGTATTTACTGTCAGTGTACAGGTAAAACAGTGATCACCAGTGACATTTTACACAGGAGCTCTGTACATAGGGTCCGTGTACAGGTAATACAGTGATCATCAGTAGCATTATACATAGGAGCTCTGTATAAAGTGTCACTGTACAGGTAATACAGGGATCACCAGTGACTAGTGTTGAGCTTTCCGATACCGCAAGTATCGGGTATCGGCCGATATTAGCTGTATCGGAATTCCGATACTGACTTCCGATACTTTTTCCGTATCGGATACCGGAATCGGAAGTTCCCATAAAGCTATCAGCCTGCTCGATTTGATTCAGCCAATGGGAAACCTCAGAAGTGTGGGCACATCCTGTTAGGCATGTTAACTATTGGCATGGCTGTGATTGGCTGCTGAAATGATGTCATCATGATGTGCAGTCTGTGCGCATCATGATGCGCGGTCTGTGCCGACTGTGGGGGGTCTGTGACGACTGCCGGTGGTCTGCACGGGCCTCTCGGGGGCCTGTGCCGGCTGCCAGTGGTCTGTACGGGTCTGCCGGGTGCCTGTGCCGGCTGCCGGTGGTCTGTGCGGGCCTCTTGGGGGTCTGTGCCGGCTGCCGGTGGTCTGTGCGGGCCTGCCGGGGGTCTTGTGTGTGTGCAGGCATCGTCCGATGGGACTACAAGTCCCATCGGGCGATGCCTGCTACACTGACAGTGATTGACACATTAGCCAATGATGGGACAGTAGTAGTCCCATCATCCGGCTAATGTGTTGAATGTAAAAAAAAAAAACATACTACATACATATATACTACATACATACTACATACATGCTACATACATACTACATACATACTACATACCATATACATACATATATACTACATACATGCTACATACATGCTACATACATACATACTATATACATACTATATACATACTACATACATATATACTACATACATACTACATACATGCTACATATATACATACTACATACATACTACATATATACATACTACATACATACTACATACATGCTACATACATACTACATATATACATACTATATACATACTACATACATACTACATACATACTACATTCATGCTACATACATGCTACATACTGTATATACAACATTCATACAACATACATACATACTACATATATACAACATACATATATACTAGAATCATAGAATCATAGAATCATAGAATCATAGAATCGTAGAGTTGGAAGGGACCTCCTGGGCCATCTGGTCCAACCCCCTGCTCAAAGCAGGATTCACTAAATCATCCCAGTCAGATGTCTGTCCAGCCTCTGTTTGAAGACTTCCATTGAAGGAGAACTCACCACTTCTCGTGGCAGCCTGTTCCACTCATTGATCACTCTAACTGTCAAAAAGTTTTTTCTAATATCTAATCTGTGTCTCCTCCCATTCAGTTTCATCCCATTGCTTCTAGTCTTTCCTTGTGCAAATGAGAATAAAGTTGAGCCTTCTACAATGTGACAGCCCTTTAGATATTTGTAGACAGCAATTAAGTCTCCTCTCAGTCTTCTCTTTTGCAAACTAAACATTCCCAAATCCTGCAACCTTTCCTCATAAGACAGGGTTTGCAGACCGGTCACCATTCTGGTCGCTCTTTTCTGAACTTGCTCCAGTTTGTTGATGTCTTTTTTAAAATGTGGTGCCCAAAACTGGACACAATATTCCAGATGAGGTCTGACCAAAGAGGAGTAGAGGGAAATAATGACTTCACGTGATCTAGACTGTATGCTTCTGTTAATACATCCTAGAACTGCATTTGCCTTTTTTGCTGCTGCATCACACTGTTGACTCATATTCAGTCTGTGATCTATTAGTATACCCAAGTCTTTTTCACATGTGCTGTCACTTAGCCCTATTCCTCCCATTCTATATATGCTTTTTTCATTTTTATTGCCCAGATGTAGTACTTTGCATTTCTCCCTGTTAAAAACCATTCTGTTAGTTACTGCCCACTTCTCCAGTTTATTTAAATCTTTTTGAATCCTCTCTCTCTCTTCTCTAGTATTAGCTATCCCTCCTAGCTTTGTGTCATCAGCAAATTTAATCAGTTTACCCTCAATTCCTTCATCTAAATCGTTGATAAAGATGTTGAACAATACAGGGCCCAGGACAGAGCCCTGTGGTACCCCACTTGAGACATTCTTCCAACTGGATGTGCAGCCATTTACGACCACTCTTTGGGTCCGATCACTAAGCCAGTTATGAATCCACCTAACAGTTGCCTTGTCCATTCCATACTTAGTCATTTTTTCAATAAGGATTGTATGAGAGACTTTATCAAATGCTTTGCTGAAGTCAAGATATACTATATCTACAGCATTTCCTTGATCCACCCAATCAGTGATACCGTCATAGAAGGAAATTAAGTTAGTCTGACATGACTTATTAGTTACAAACCCATGCTGACTCTGTTTGATCACTTCATTCTTATCCAGGTATTGACTTACATGTTGTTTAATAATTTGTTCAAAGATCTTTCCTGGTATAGAAGTCAGACTCACCGGCCTATAGTTGCCTGGGTCCACCTTCTTCCCCTTTTTGAAGATAGGAACAACATTTGCTCTTCTCCAGTCTTCTGGCACTTCTCCTGTTCTCCAAGAATTTTCAAAGATTATGGAGAGTGGTTCAGAAATTTCTTCTGCTATCTCCTTCAGTACTCTGGGGTGTAATTCATCTGGACCTGGAGACTTGAATTCATTTAGGTTAGCTAAGTGTTTCCTCACTATCTTTCTGTTTATAGATATCCTGGATTCTTCTATTCCCTTAATAGGACAGTGAATAACAGTTGGTGTTACATTTCCTTTCTGAGAGAAAACAGATGCAAAATAGGAATTTAAAAGTTCAGCCTTCTCAACATCCTGTCTTACCATTTCATCATTTTCATCCTGTAAAAATCCTATAGCATCTTTGACTTTTCTTTTACTTTTGACATATCCCCAAAATCCTTTATTATTGCTTTTGACATCTCTTGCAAGCCTCAATTCATTTTCAGCTTTAGCTAATCTGATTTGTGCCCTGCAGATTCTGCAGACAGCATTATATTCTTCTTTAGATATGCCTCCCTCTTTCCATTTTATAAACATTTTTTTCTTCCTTTTTAGCATGTGCTTAAGTTCTGTGTTCACCCATCCTGGTTTCCTTAAATGCTTCCTATTCTTCCCTCTTTTCGGAATTGTTAACAACTGTGCTTTGAGAATTTCATTTTTCAAGATTTCCCATCCTTCCTGGACATTTTTGTCTTTAAGGATATCCAGCCATTGGATTCCTCCAATTATCTTTCTGAATCCCTTAAAATCTGCCTTTCTGAAATCTAACCTTGACGTCTGAGTCTTCACAGGTCTTCCGCCTCTAGTTATCCAAAATTCTAAAATAGCATGGTCGCTACCTCCTAGGGTTCCAGCCACTTTTACCTCCTCAACCATTTCCTCCCTGGAAATGGTTGAGGAGGTAACTACATACATGCTACATACATACAACATGCTACAGACATACAACATACATACATACTACACACTGCATACATACAACATACATACATTCATACAATACATACATAGACATACAGTACATATAACATAGAGTACATACTCACCAATACTTGTCACATTGTTCCCCGAAGCCAGTGTCATCTAAGGAAAAATATGAAAAAAATATGAAAATAACAAACAAGCCATATACTCCCTGATCCGCAGAAATACACGCGTGTCCCACGCCGATCTCCCATGGAGAGCAGCAGCATCAGCTGATGCGACCGCTCTCTAGGGGCTCAAGGAATCCAGTGTCGGGAGATAGGTATCCTTCCACACTGTATTCCTCTGCCACTGTAAAAAAATAGTCCCTAGTCTCACTTTTGGCATTGCTGTGTGAAAAAGTTCCCACACAGCATTTGCCATAAAGTGAGACCAGGGACTATTTTTTTACAGTGGCGGAGGAATACAGTGCGAAAGGATACCTACCTCCCGACACTGGATTCCTGAGAACCATAGAGAGCGGTCGCATCAGCTGATGCTGCTGCTCTCCACGGAAGATCGGCGTGGGACACTCACTCGTGGATTTCTGCAGATCAGGGAGTATTTGGTGGTTTGTTATTTTCATATTTTTCCTTAGATGACACTGGCTTCGGGGATCAAAGTGACAAGTAATGGTGAGTATGTACTCTGTGTTATATGTACTGTATGTCTATATGTATGTATTGTATGAATGTATTGTATGCAGTATGTATGTTGTATGTAGTATATATGTATGTTGTATAAATGTTGTATATATGTAGTATGTATGTAGCATGTATGTAGTATGTATGTTGTATGTATGTAGTGTATATGTATGTTGTATATATGTAGTATGTATGTAGCATGTATGTAGTATGTATATATGTAGTATGTATGTAGTATGTATGTATGTAGTATGTATGTATGTATGTATATACACTCACTGGCCACTTTATTAGGTACACCTGTCCAACTGTGTGTTAAGACTTAATTTCTAATCAGCCAATCACATGGCGGCAACTCAGTGCATTTAGGCATGTAGACATGGTCAAGACAATCTCCTGCAGTTCAAACCGAGCATCAGTATGGGGAAGAAAGGTCATTTGAGTGCCTTTGAACGTGGCATGATTGTTGGTGCCAGAAGGGCTGGTCTGAGAATTTCAGAAACTGCTGATCTACTGGGATTTTCACGCACAACCATCTCTAGGGTTTACAGAGAATGGTCCGAAAAAGAAAAAAAATCCAGTGAGCGGCAGTTCTGTGGCCGGAAATGCCATGTTGATGCCAGAGGTCAGAGGAGAATGGGCAGACTGGTTCGAGCTGATAGAAAGGCAACAGTGACTCAAATTGCCACCCGTTACAACCAAGGTAGGCAGAAGAGCATCTCTGAACGCACAGTGCGTCGAACTTTGAGGCAGATGGGCTACAGCAGCAGAAGACCACACTGGGTACCACTCCTCTCAGCTAAGAACAGGAAACTGAGGCTACAATTTGCACAAGCTCATCGAAATTGGACAGTAGAAGATTGGAAAAACGTTGCCTGGTCTGATGAGTCTCGATTTCTGCTGCGACATTCGGATGGTAGGGTCAGAATTTGGTGTAAACAACATGAAAGCATGGATCCATCCTGCCTTGTATCAACGGTTCAGGCTGGTGGTGGTGGTGTCATGGTGTGGGGAATTTTTTCTGGGCACTCTTTGGGCCCCTTGGTACCAATTGAGCATCGTTGCAACGCCACAGCCTACCTGAGTATTGTTGCTGACCATGTCCATCCCTTTATGACCACAATGTACCCAACATCTGATGGCTACTTTCAGCAGGATAATGCGCCATGTCATAAAGCTCGAATCATCTCAGATTGGTTTCTTGAACATGACAATGAGTTTACTGTACTCAAATGGCCTCCTCAGTCACCAGATCTCAATCCAATAGAGCATCTTTGGGATGTGGTGGAATGGGAGATTCGCATCAGGGATGTGCAGCCGACAAATCTGCGCCAACTGTGTGATGCCATCATGTCAATATGGTCCAAAATCTCTGAGGAATGCTTCCAGCACCTTGTTGAATCTCTGCCACGAAGAATTGAGGCAGTTCTGAAGGCAAAAGGGGGTCCAACCCCCTTACTAGCATGGTGTACCTAATAAAGTGGCCAGTGAGTGTATGTAGTATGTATGTATGTAGTATGTTGTTTTTTGTTTTTTTTTTTACATTCAACACATTAGCCGGATGATGGGACTACTACTGTCCCATCATTGGCTAATGTGTCAATCACTGTCAGTGTAGCAGGCATTTGTAGTCCCATCGGACGATGCCTGCACACACACAAGACCCCCGGCAGGCCCATACAGACCACCGGCAGCCGGCACAGGCCCCCGGCAGGCCGGCACAGGCCCCCGAGAGGCCCGTACAGACCACCGACAGCCGCACAGGCCCCCGACAGGCCGGCACAGGCCCCCGAGAGGCCCATACAGACCCCGCCTGCACACACTGACACGCACAGTGTCCGCCCACGCACTGCCCACACTCTTCCCTCCTCACCAACAGGCTGTACAAGGCAAGAGAGGGGTTTTTTCAATTCCGATATTTCTGTCCCATTGACTTGAATGGGACTTCCGGGATCGGAACCGGCGATACCCGATACTGTTTTTTAGATCGGCCAATCCATTCCGATACGATATTTTTCAGTATCGGCTGGTATCGCTCAACACTACCAGTGACATTATACACAGGACCTCTGTATACAGTGTCAGTGTGCAGAAAATATAGAGATCATTGGTGACATTATACACAGGAGCTCTGTATATAGTGTCAGTGTACAGGTAATACAGTGATCACCAGTGATATTAGACACAGGAGCTCTGTATATAGTGTATAGTGTCAGTGTACAAATAATACAGTGATCACTAGTGACAATAGACACAGGAGCTCTGTATATAGTGTATAGTGTCAGTGTACAAATAATACAGTGATCACTAGTGACATTGTACACAGGACCTCTGTATATGGTATACAGCATATAGTGCCAGTGTACAGATAACACACTGACTCATCATGGACGTCTATAGCTCAAGTCCTTCATCTTTACTTATCTTTTTCATGCAACACAGACTGCCATCATTTCTTCCAGCCAGGACTCATCTCTGCATAAAATAACACACAGTTACCTAGAGCACCACTTCCAGAGCACATTCCCCACTTTTTCCCTTTCTTCTACACCACACATCTGAATACAGATATGCATCCATCATTAATATATAATTGGTTAACATGCAACCCACCATTCCACATATAAATTATAATCTGCCACTGTGCCCCCACGCTATACATAGCCACTTTCCCCACCTAATAAATATATAAATTAAGTAGCACCTGTACTCTTTCTCCAATTCATTACCAGTCACTGCATCCTCAACGACCCCCACTATGTACCTCCAACTCCCTCGATTGATTATATTTACATTCCCCTTCTCCCCAATTCATTGTCATGTCTTCTCTCTCTCCCACCCTCTATTCATTATCAACAGCTCTCCCCCCACATTCAATATATAATTTACTCCCCAACCCTCAAAATTCATTATTTTCTCTCCCCAGATCATCATTTGCTCTCCTCACCTCCAATTCAATTGCTGTTCCCTGTCCCTCACTCTGTTAATCACTTGCAGTCTCCCGTCCCCTCCCCCCACTTCATCATGTGCAGTCCCTTTAACCCCCAACTCCATAGTGTGCAGTCCCCTTTACCCCCGACTTCATCATGTGCAGAACCCCTTTAACCCCTCAACTTCATCATTGCAGTCTTTTATCCCCCACTTCATCATGTGCAGTCCCCTTTTACCCACCCAACTTAGTCATGTGCAGTCCCCTTTAACGTCCCACTTCATCATGTGCAGAACCCCTTTAAACCTCAACTTCATCATGTGCAGTCCTCATTACCCCCCACTTCATCATGTGCAGTCCCCTTTAACTCCCTCACTTCATCATGTGCAGAATCCCTTTAACCCCCTCACTTTATCATGTGCAGAATCCCTTTAACCCCCACTTCATCATATGCAGAACCACTTTAACCCCCCCACTTCATCTTGTGCAGAACCCCTTTAACCCTTCCACTTCATCATGTGCAGTTCCTCCTCCTCCCTTCACCCATTTAATTCATTTGATAAAGAAAACAAAAAAGTTTTGTATACCTCACAGACGTTCCCCAGCATGCGCGGCTCTGCTTCCAGCGTCCGGTAAAATGTCAGTGTGTACACGTTGACATCATCATGTACGCGCCAGCACCTGACAGGAAGTATACAGAAGACCAAGGGAGGGAGCGGGAACTGCGCAGCCGTCGAGGTAAGATGGCTATGCATAGCTCCAAGAAAGCTCCCGGGCCCAAGCACCGACCTGTGCGCCGCTGCACACACCACTTTAATGCAGGATGAGGCCCGGTGAGCAGAAGTGCATAAACGGGGTCCCGGACTTGCTGGCCCCTCTATGTACTGCTGTTCACCGGGCCCCATACAGCAGTAAGGGCAGTAATGCCCTGATGGCGGCCCTGGTCTACTCTGCAAACCTGTCTTTGAGAGTATTGTGCTAAAATCTGCAGTGTGTACTCCCTCATCCCCTTGCCTGTGGTAGTACAGCCCTTTAAGCTGCTGTGTGTATAAATTAATACACCACATCAGCCATCTCACTGTCATTTGTGGGCCAAAGAAATAATGTTTCAGTTCCTTTGTGTTTTTTTCTAGTAGTGTGACAAATAAATAATTTGCATCAGCAGTCTTGTTGCCATTTGTAGGCCAAAACATTTTTTTTCCAGGAACAGTGTGTCTTTTCTAGTAGTGTGGCAAATAAATAATTTCCATCAGCTGTCTTATTGCCATTTGTAGGTAAAAAAAAATAATTTTTCAGGACCACTGTGTCTTTTCTAGTAGTGTGGAAATAAATCATTTGCATCACCCATCACATTGCCATTGCCAAAGAAATAACTTTTCTAGACTAGTGTGTGTTTTCTAGTAGTCTAGGAAATAAATAATTGGCATCAGCTATCTAGTTTCCAATTTTAGGCCACATAAATAATTTTTCAGGACCGCTGTGTGTTTTCTAGTAGAGTGGCAAATAATGATTTTCATCAGCTGTCTCGTTGTCATTTCTAGGCCCAAAAAATAACTTTTCTGGACCGGTGTATATTTTTTAGCAGTCTGTGAAAAAAATAATTGGCATCAGCCTTCTAGTTGCCATTTCTAGGCCCAAAAAATATTTTTTCAGGACCACTGAGTCTTTTCTAGTAGTGTGACAAATAAATATATCACATCAGTTGTCTAGTTGCCATTTGCAAGCCAAGTGCCTGTGGGAATACTGTCCTTTAGGCAGCTGTGGGTACTCTGCACCCACTTCCTGTTCTTTAAGCCACTGTGTGTATGATGCAAACCTGTCTGTGAGAAAACTGTGCTAAAATCTGCAATTTGTACTTTCCACCCCTCTGCTTGTGATACTTGAGCCCTTTAAGCTGCTGTGTGCACAAATAAATATACCGCATCAGCCATTTCATAGTCATTTGTAGGCCAAGGAAATATTTTTGCAGTTCCTTTGTGTTTTTTCTAGTAGTATGGCAAATAAATAAGTGACATCTGTCATCTCATTGCCATTAGTAGGTCAAAGAAATAATTTTTCAGTACCGCTGTGACTTTTCTAGCAGTGTGGCCAAAAAAAAAATTTGCATCGGCAGTCTCGTTGCCATTAGTAGGCCAAAAAAATAATTTTTCAGGACCACTGTGTCTTTTCTAGTAGTGTAGCAAATAAATAATTTGCATCAGCCATCACATCACCATTTGTAGGCCAAAGAAATTACTTTTCTTCACTGGAATGTGTTTTTTAGTAGTCTACAAAATAAATAATTGGCATCAGCCATATAGTTGCTATTTTTAAGCCAAATAAATAATTTTTCATGACCGCTGTGTGTTTTTTAGCAGTTTAGCAAATAAATATATCACATCAGCTGTCTATTTATTTAACTTACAAGTGGCAACTAAATTTTCAGTACTGCTGTGTCTTTTCTAGTACTGTGACAAATAAATAATTTGCATCAGCCATCTCATTGCCATTTCTAGGCCCAAAAAATAACTTTTTTGGACTTGTGTGTGTTTTTTTGTAGTTTGGGAAATAAATAATTGGCATCAGCCATCTAGTTGCCATTTCTAGGCCAAATAAATAATTTTTCAGTACCTCTGTGTCTTTTCTACTAGTGTGGCAAATAAATAATTGACATCAGCCATCTCATTGCCATTAGTAGACCAAATAAATCATTTTTCTGGACTAGTTTGTGTTTTTTAGTAGTTTGGGAAATAAATATTTGGTATTAACCGTCTTGTGGCCATTTCTAAGCACAAAAAAATAATTTTTCTTGACTAGTGTTTTTTTTTAGTAGTCTGGGAAATAAATAATTAGCATCAACAGTCTTGCTGCCATTTCTAGGCCCGAAAAATAATTTTTCTAGACTAGATTGTGTTTTTTAGTAGTCTGGGAAATGAATAATTGGCCTCAGCCATCTAGTGGCCATTTGTACGCCAAACAAATATTTTTACTGTACCGCTGTATTTTTGGGAGTAGTGTGTCTAAAATAAAATTCTACTCTGCAGGTGTCTCTTTCCCATTTGTGGACAGAAAAAAATATTTTATTCTACTGCTGTGTCTATACAAGCAGTTTGTCTAAAAAACAATTCTACTATGCAGCCAAATTTATTTTATTCTACCACTACGTCTATACAATTACTTTGTCTAAAAAATTATTCTACTCTACTTTTTTGAGTAGTGTGTCTAAAAAAAAAAAATTCTACTGTACCGCTGTATATGTATGAGTTGTACTTAAAAAAAGAGGCTGTGCGGCACTCCAATGGGAGGTGTGCACAAATAGGATACCACTCCAACAATATAGAAAAATGTATTTGGCACTCCCAAAGGCACCTTTCTCCTAGCACGGCAGTGCATACCCCCAGCGCATTTTCTCCTTTCTTCAGGTCCATTTGGTGTAATTCTGATAAAGGCCTAGTATTGGCCGAAATGTCAATTGTGGATACACCTACATCAATAAAAAAATTGTATTGTTTTTTGCATCTCAATTGGGAGTGCCAAATTCTTTCTTCTATATGTATGAGTTGTGGCTGTGCCTAAAAAAATAACTGTCTTTAAGTTTGTGTGTGTACTCTTCAACTCTGCCTCTGGGATTACTGTGCTGAAAAGCCTCTGGGATTACTGTGTGAAAAAGCCTCTGGTAATACAGTTCCCAAAAGCTTTTGCGTGTACTGTGCCAAAAAACAGATGTGAGTACTGTGCCAAAAAGTCTGTGTGTACCGTGCCAAAAAGCCTCTCATGTACACTGCAGCTGTGTCTGTATGAGTAGTGTATCTAAAAAATAATTATACTCTGCCACTGTGTCTGTACGAGTTGTGGGCCTAGAAAAATAGTTATACTCTGCAACCGTGGCAATACTATGCCAGAAAAGCCTGTGTGTGTACTGTGCACGTGTCTCTCTGGAAGTACTCAAAAAAAACCTTCTGTGGGGTCCCCTGCAAAACATTCTCATTTTTTATTTTATTTTTTTATTTTAATTTGGGTACGCCCCAAAACATTGTGAATGGAAAATAGAACTAAAAAACTGTGGTGCAGTCTAACAATGACTGGGTGTGACTGATACACATGTATATTCATTAGTTATTAGTGTTGAGCGATACCATTCGATACCCAAAAATATCGTATCGGATGGTATCGCCCGATACGAAAAAAATATCGGGTATCGCCGATACCGGAAGTCCCATTCAAGTCAATGGGACTTCCGGTATCGGAATTAAAAAAAGCCCTTTATTTCCTTGTTGGCTAATTCTACATAATTGAAAACAAATAAGAATCATGTAGAATGTATTGTGGGAGGTGGAGGAGACATTAAAGGCATAGAGGTTTATTCAAATCACATGGCATAGCATTAATTCCAATTTTTTTTTCAAGACGTTTGGAGTTAAAAAGATATTGACTATGTTAACCTTTTTTATATTTTGTCAGATATGTATGTTTCACAACTTCTATGCTCTTCACCTTCTTTTGTACTTCTCCCACACTTTCTCCTCATGATCCGCAGCAGTAGCATTTTTTTCATCAACTTTTTCTTCACCTTATTCATCTTCTTCTTCTTCACCTTCTTCCCATTATTTTTTTTTTCCATTCTTCATATTCTTCTTATTCAGCTATTATTAATTTTCATATGCTATTTCTTCATCTTCTTCCTATTCTTCTTCATTTTCTTATGGTGACAGGCATTCCTGTAGTACTTATCTATAAAAGTTATAAGATTACACCTTACGTTCTGCCTGTCACAAAAGATTTACAACAGGATTTGTCCGCGTTCAGTTTGGCCTGCAGCAGCAGGCATTATCCAGGGGCACCACGAGGAGGAACGGACTCACCCCCAGTTACTGCTTAGTCTTCTTCTGCTTGTAATTCTTGATATCTTCTATGCTGATTTTTAGTCTTATGCTTAATGTTCTTCTGCTTTCTGTTCTTCTGCTTCTTGTTATTCTGTCTTTTGTTCTGTATCTTGGTGGTTGTCTTCATGTTCTTTGTCCTGTTCGTCATATTATTTTAGGTAATATTTCTGGTCTTCTTTGGTGTGGTCTTCAGGGTCGTCGTCATCGAGATCAATAAGGATTACCAAAGACAATTTCAAAAAGCTTGATCTTGGAAATGTAGCAGAAGGTACAAGAAGGCTGAGAAACTGGTGAGAACCAGCTGACAGTATTGGAACCCGAAGTGGCAGCTGAAGGAACAAGAGCCAATGGCACAACCGAGGAACAGCTGACGGTGCTGGACCACGGTTACTAGGCAGGAGGTACCTGTGCTAGAAAGCACTACCAAGGACCAGCTGATGGTGCTGGACCTTCGGATACCGAGATGGAGGCACCTAGGCCAAAGGCTCTGGCGAGAACCAGCTGACAGTGCTGGAACCCGGGTGGGTAGGAGAAGGTACCCATCCAAAGCAAAGTAGCCAGGCCGCAAGCCGGCTGCAGTTACCGAAACCCACAGGGACATGGGGTTCTACAGGGGGTCCATGTCCGATTGGCACTACGGATCCAGCCTTCAGTGCCTGTTCCCGCAGCCCACATAGGAGTCACCTTTATTTTTATATAGCGCTAACATATTCCGCAGCGCTTTACAGTTTTGCACACATTTTCATCACTGTCCCGGGTGGGGCTCACAATCTATATTCCCTATCAGTATGTCTTTGGAGTGTGGGAGGAAACCGTAGTGCCCGGAGGAAACCCACGCAAACACGGGGAGAACATACAAACTCCTTGCAGATGTTGTCCTTGGTGGGATTCGAACTGAGCCACCGTGCTGCCCTAAACTGTCACCTAAACTGCAGGCACCGTAGAGTCAGCTAACCCGGCCGCAAGACGACAGGACAACGGATTGGTGGCAAACTGAAATTGACACTACCTGGAAACAGCTGGCGTGCTGGAACCAGGCTGGGCAACAGGGAGTACCCGTGCCAAAGACACTGCCGAGCACCAACTGGCGTTGTTGGAGCCCAGGGACCATCATGGTGTAGGCCGAGGCCTACTTGGTGGTAGTTTTATATCGGTTATGGACTACAGCTGACTGTCAACGTGCTCCAAATAGGCATCTGTCTCCACTCAGTTTCCAGGATTTAACCTGACCACCAACACCGCCAGTTTATGCGCACAGTAGCCGTCAGCCCAATCCACACGTGTTCCTGTGTTACTGGGGTTCTGTAATGTCAGCAGATCCCCTGATGTGTGTCTGGCAATGTCTCCTGCTCTGTCCACATTCCCACCACTTGTAGTGGGAAGGTGGACAGTGCAAAAGACAGTGCCGGACACACATTGGGGGATCAGCTCACGTAACAGAACAGCAGGAACACAGGAACAAGTGTGGAATGTGTGGACGGCAACTGTGAGCAGGAACTGGCGGTGTAGGAGGTCAGGGGAAATACTCGAGACAGAGTGGAGACAGAGGCCAAATCAGAGAATGTTTAAATCAGAAGTAGTTAGAATTTGGAGGCAGCAGCAGTTTGCCGTCCACACAGCAGGGGATCAGCTGACGTTACCGAACCCCACTTACACATGAACAAGTGTATTTTCTGTGTGGACAGCATTTCCGAGCACCAACTGGCGTTGTTGGAGCCCAGGGACAATCATGGAGTAGGCTGAGGCCCACTAGGAGCCAGGTGTAAATCAGAAGTAGTTAGAATTTGGAGGCATCAGCAGTTTGCCGTCCACACAGCAGGGGATCAGCTGACGTTACCGAACCCCACTTACACATGAACAAGTGTTTTTTCTGTGTGGACAGCACTTCCGAGCACCAACTGGCGTTGTTGGAGCCCAGGGACCATCATGGTGTAGGCCGATGCCTACTTGGTGGCAGTTTTATATCGGTTCTGGACTACAACTGACTGTCAACGTGCTCCAATTAGGCATCTGTCTCCACTCTGTTTCCAGGATTTAACCTGACCACCAACACCGCCAGTTTATGCGCACAGTAGCCGTCAGCCCAATCCACACGTGTTCCTGGGGTTCTGTAATGTCAGCAGATCCCCTGATGTGTGTCTGGCAATGTCTCCTGCTGTGTCCACGGTCCCACCACTTGTAGTGGGAAGGTGGACTGCGCAGGAGACAGTGCCGGACACACATTGGGGGATAAGCTCACGTAACAGAACACCAGGAACACAGGAACAAGTGTGGAATGTGTGGACGGCAACTGTGAGCAGGAACTGGCGGTGTAGGAGGTCAAGGGGAAATTCCTCTTGACAGAGTGGAGACAGAGGCCAAATCAGAGAATGTTTAAATCAGAAGTAGTTAGAATTTGGAGGCAGCAGCAGTTTGCCGTCCACACAGCAGGGGATCAGCTGACGTTACCGAACCCCACTTACACATGAACAAGTGTTTTTTCTGTGTGGACAGCACTTTCGAGCACCTACTGGCGTTGTTGGAGCCCAGGGACCATCATGGAGTAGGTTGAGGCCTACTTGGAGCCAGGTGTAAATCAGAGGTCGTTTGAATTTGGAGGGAGCAGTACACTTTACCATACACACAGCAGGGGATCAGTTGACGTTATCGAACCCCACTTACACATGAGCGAGTGTTTTTTCTGTGCGTACAGCACTTCTGAGCACCAACTGGCGTTGTCGGAGCCCAGGAAAAATCAGGTAGTAGGCTGAGGCCTACTTGGTGGCAGTTTTAGATTGTTTCTAGACTACTACTAACTGTCAACGTACTCCAATTAGGCCTCTGTCTTCACACTGTTTCAAGTATTTCCTCTGGCTTCCAAACACGACAGTTGCTGCTCTGAAATGCCGTCTGCACAGCCAACACTTGTTCCTGTGTTACTGGGGTTCTGTAACAGCAGCTTATCCCTAGAGGTGAGTCAGGCAATGTCTCCTGCTCTGTACACTTTTCCACTACAAGTAGTGGGAATGTAGACAAAGCAGGAGACATTGCCGGACTCACCTCTGGAGATCAGCTGATGTTACAGGACCATGGTAACACAGGAACAAGTGTTGATTGTGCAGACGGCACTTGAGAGCAGAAACAGGCGGTGTTGGAGGCCTGAGGAAATACTCAAAACAGAGTGGAGACAGAGGGCAAATCAGAGAACATATTAAATCAGAGGTAGTCAGAAGTTGTAGGCAGCAGGAGAGTTTGACGTACACACAGCAGGGGATCAGCTGACGTTACCGAACCCCACTTACACATGAGCGAGTGTTTTTTCTGTGCATACAGCACTTCTGAGCACCAACTGGCGTTGTCGGAGCTCAGGAAAATTCAGGTAGTAGGTTGAGGCCTACTTGGAGCCAGGTGTAAATCTGAGGTACTTAGAGTTTGGAGGGAGCAGTACACTTTGCCATACACACAGCAGGGGATCAGCTGACGTTACCAAACCCCACTTACACATGAGCGAGTGTTTTGTCTGTGTGGACAGCTCTTCTGAGCAACAACGGGCGTTGTTGTAGCCCAGGAATTACAGTTCAGGTCATAGAAACATGAACACAACAGGAGACCTGGATCCTGTTGCCAGCCAATTATTTATTCTGGAAGAGGACTGGCAAATTCAGGTGAGATCCAGGCCTTGTTCATTTTCACAAAAGTAAGCCGGTCAACATTATCGGCGGATAGTCGCGTGCGACGGTCTGTTACCACACCACCTGCAGCACTAAAGACACGTTCCGATAATACACTGGCAGCAGGGCAAGCCAGCACCTCCAATGCATACTGGCTAAGCTCTGGCCATGTATCCAGCTTAGAGACCCAAATCTTGAACGGGGAAGAGCCGTCTGGGAGTACACTAACAGGGCAAGACAAGTAGTCTGTCACCATCTGACGGAAACGTTGCCTCCTGCTGACTGGAGCCGTCTGTGATGGTGTAGCCTTTTGTGGCGGTCCCACAAAACTTTTCCACATTTGGGCCATACTGGCCTTGCCTTGTCCTGCGGCACTGTCTCTGCTATCTCTTTGTGCAGAGCTTCCTCCACTGCCCCTACCCACATGCCTGCTTTGAAAAGCACTACCAGCAACACTCGTGGGGGGAATGGAGAACATGATGGCCTGCACAAGTGTTTCGTGGTACTCCCGCATTTTACGCTCCTGGTTCAACTGTGGTATGAGGCTTCGTAAGTTGTCCCGGTAGCGAGGATCTAGGAGGGTGTACACCCAATAATCAGCCGTGTGGAGAATGTTGGCGATGCGGCGGTCATTTAACAAGCACTGAAGCATGAAATCAACCATGTGCTGCAGACTGCCAACTGGACCGGAAACGCTGTCCCCAGCTTGAGGCAGCATCTCAGCCTGCTCAGCATCACCCCACCCTCGCTGTACACACTGACTACTAGAGCCTTGTGTACCTCCCTCCCCTGGAGAGATGTGTTCCTCCTCCTCCATTGACTCCTCGTCATCCTCCTCACTAAGTGTCCCCTGCCTAGGCCTTTGTGTGGAACCATGTTGCGCAGACTTGCCAGAAGCAGATGGCATTTCTGACTCCTCATCCTCGACCTCTTCAAAAACCTCCTCATTTAGTGCTTGTAAGGTTTTTTGAAGCAGACATGAGGGGGACAGTCATGCTGACTAGTGCATCATCTGCACTGGCCATCTGCGTGGAGTCATCGAAGGCACGCAAAACTTGGCGGATGTCCCTCATAGTGGCCCACTCAGTGGTGGTGAAGTGTGACTGGCGCACAGTGCGACTTGTTTGCGCCTGATGCAGCTGGTACTCCATTACTGCTGCCTGCTGCTCACACAAACACTCCAACATATGTAACGTTGAATTCCACCTGGTGGGGAGGTCACATATGATGCGATGTTCTGGCAGGCGGAATCGGCGTTGCAGAGATGCAATGCGCGATCTTGCCATGCTGGAATGCCGCAAGTGAGCACACTCTAGGCGAACCTTGTGCAGCAGTGCATCAAGATCCGGATAGTCCCTCAGAAAGCTCTGCACGACCAAATTGAGCACGTGTGCCAGACATGGTATGTGAGTGAGGTTGCCTAGGCCCAGAGCTGCCACTAGATTTCGGCCATTGTCACTCACTACCAAACCTGGCTGGAGATTCGCAGGCACAAACCACATATCGCTCTCCTGCTTGATGGCATTCCAGAGCTCCTGTGCTGTGTGGCTCCGATTCCCCAAAGAAATTAATTTAAGTACGGCCTGTTGACGTTTGGCCACACCTGTGCTCATATCTGTCCTAACAGGCTCATGCAGTGCTGATTCCGAGGAACTAGAGTAGGAGGAGGACTCAATATGTAGACTGCATTCCCTCAATCCTTGGAGTTGGCAGAATACGTACAGAGCCACTCTCCAGATCTGTACCCGGCTCCACAACATTGACCCAATGGGCAGTGAGGGAAAGGTATCGTCCCTGTCCATGGCTACTGGTCCATGCATCGGTGGTCAGGTGGACCTTGCTACGGACGGCGTTTAGTAGCGCATTTTTAATTTTTCCCTCCACATGCTTTTGCAGGGCAGGGACGGCTTGCCTGCTGAAATAAAAGCGGCTGGGCACATTGTATTGTGGAACTGCCATTGACATCAAGTTCCGGAAGGTGTCAGTCTCCACCAGCCTGAATGACAGCATTCTCAAGGGCCAGTAGTTTGGCAATGCCGGCATTCAGAGCCAGTGCTCGGGGATGGTTTGCCGAGTATGGCCGCTTTTTCTCCCATGCCTGTGCTACCGATTGCTGGTGAGTGGCCTGGGAGTGTGATGATGACTGAGAACGTGGTTCAGTGGGTGGAATTTCACTGGGTCTCTGGACAACAGTGGCAGAGGTTCTTCCATGGCGTTCCAGTGAGGAAGCCGAACCAGCTGTGTGTGAGCTGGAGGAAGGGGCACCAACACGAGCTGAAGAGGTGGTAGGTGCTGCTGAAGGTTGGCCTACATCTTCAGTGTGTCTGTGTAACTCCATCTCGTGCTTGGTACGCACATGTTTCCACATATTTGTGGTATTGAGGTTGCTCACATTTTTCCCTCATTTAACTTTCTGATGACACAGCTTGCATTTGACAAAGCAAATGTCATCTGCAACTGTGTCAAAAAAAGACCACGCACTGCAAGTCCTGGGAGCGCCCGTTTTGTGTTTTGGAAGAGGATTGCTCCTCACGGGTGCCAAAGTGGAGGCTGCAGGCAACCATGTCTGCCCCCGCCCTCACCCTCCTGTTTTGGCCGTTCGGGGAATCTCTTCCTCAGAGCTGCTCCCACCACCTTCCTGTGGCTGACGCCATGATGGGTCAAGGACCTCATCATCTACACTCCCCTCTTCAAGCACCGGCTGGTCCTGGGTTGTCTCGCCAGCACCGTACGCACCAGAAATTGGCAACTGAGTCTCATCATCATCAGATGAGTACTGAGGTGTGCTGACAATAGGCACTGGCCCTCCCGCCTCTTCAGATTCAGAGGGACAAAGCAGTTGCGCATCACTGCATACTCCCTCTTCTTCACACTCTAGAATGCTGCTTGGCTGGCCACCTCTTTCCAAGCCAACAGATTCTGAGAACAGAAGTAAAGATTGAGATGGCTCCTGTCCAGGGCTCTCTGACTGCCTGGGCAATTTGGCAGGTGGTGAAGAGACAGATGGTTGCTCTTCAGTGCTCTGGCCTTGGGAGGATGCGGAAGTCATTGAAGTGGATGCGTTAGCTGCCATCCATCCGACAACGGCTTCAATTTGTTCGTCACGCAGCAGTGGGGTACGGCGAGGTCCTACAAAGCTGCGCATGAAGGACTGTTGCCTGGTAAAAGTGGGGGATGCCGGGTCACTGGTGGCCGCAGCAGGCACCGAATCCCCACGTCCTCTCCCTGCTGAATCCCCCCGTCCTCTCCCTGCTGAATCCCCCCGTCCTCTCCCTGCTGAAACTCCACGGCCACGACCACGTACCTTACTCCCTGCCTTCTTCATCTTGGTAGACTGATAAAGATAGGCAGAAAAGTAAAAAAGGGGGGCTTAGTGTTCTTATTCCTGAACACCTCCTAACCAGTATAAGAAACACTAATTTTGACAAGAGTGTGTGTACTACACTTTAATATGATCTAATGTGGCCTACACAACTCTAAAGTGGACTGTTGGGTGAACTTTACTTCCTTTTTTTTGGGGTGGGAAAAATAAAAGGATGTGACCAAAGTTTGAAAGCTATAGTATCACAAACTTTTTGGAGCGCTTACAATGCAATCGATGAGGCTCCAAAAAATAGGGTGATACTAGTCTGGCTGGCCCTGAAGGGCACAAGCCAGCAAAAAGGCTCCTCTAGCTAATCCTATATAGTGTTTGCAACCAACCAATGACAATGGATACGGATGGAAGCACACTAATATAGGAGCAAAAATCTGGACAAATTTGCTGCTATAAATAAAAAAAAAAGGACTGTGTATGAGGCAGTGATGCACGCTGAGCGGACTACAACCAGCGGTGGCTGTAGAACACACTGCAACGTGAGCTGCACTCACACACAGAGAGACCTATCCGACAGCCAAAAACAGTGCAGAGAAATGGGCTATAGCACTGAAAGGCTGCTGAAAGGCTCCACTGTCCACTCCTTTAGTGTTTGCAACCAACGTATATGGATACATATGGAAGCACGCTATAGAGGAGAAAAAAAAAGCAGCAATAAAAGAAAAATGTGTATGAGGCAGAGACACACGCTGGCCGGCCTACAAGCAGACGTGCCTGCAGGACACACTACACAGCGTGGGTCTGCACTCACACAGCCCTTGCAGACAGCTATTAAAACAGCGCTGCTGGGCTACAAAAATGCTACAGTGGTGGATTATGTAGCCTGGGTAGAGCAATAGATATTTTTGATGATCGCTATTTCTAACTGTCCCTCACAGTCTTCAACAGCAGCCTGTCCCTAACTGAATTCACAGCAGAGTGAACCAGAAATGGCGGCTGCAGCGGTTTTTATAGTGCATCATGACATCATTTCAGCAGCCAATCACAGCCATGCCAGTAGTTAACATGCCTAACAGGATGTGCCCACACTTCTGAGGATCCCCATTGGCTGAATCAAATCGAGCGGGCTCCTAGCATTATGGGAACTTCCGATTCCGGTATTCGATATGAAAAAAAGTATCGGAACTAAGTATCGGAATTCCTATACAGCTAATATCGGCCGATACCCGATACTTGCGGCATCGGAATGCTCAACACTATTAGTTATACAACATCAAAGTGACATAAATTACTAATAGTTCCACATAAATAGTTTTAATATTCACTAGTTTAACAAATATACCTGCTCAAAAGAGGTGAATAGACACAAGAAATGTAGATAAAAGAGATAATATTTTTTAATTAAAGGATAAAAAAAATAAGTAGGATATGATAAAAACACATAATGGGGGAAAAACTCCTACAAGGAACTCACTGCAAAACATATAGGTAGTGGGTATAATGATTATACAACATTCAAACTTCCATACAAATGTCCTATGGCCAAGGCAATTATGATAAAGTGCATACAAATATATATTAACATGACATGATAATTCACCATAAATGTAAATCTGGAGGACACAAAAGGTCATTGCTAAAGAAGCAGGCTGTTTACAGAGTGCTGCATGCAAGCATATTAATGAAAAGTTGAGTGGAAGGAAAAAATGTGGTAGAAAAAGGTGCACAAGCAACCGGGATAACCACAACCTTGCAAACATTGTTAAGAAAAGGCCATTCAAAAATTTGGGGGAGATTCACAAGGAGTGGACTGCAGCTGGAGTCATTGCTTCAAGAGCCACCACACACAGACGTATCCAGGACATGGGCTACAAGTGTCGCATTCCTTGTGTCAAGCCACTCATGACCAATACAAAAGATCTAACCCCGGCACACGCCAAAAATATGAAGAGAGAACTTGTTGCTTTTAGAGTTTTCTTACTTTGTCTCGTGCAAAAAAGAGTGGTTTTCAAACAACATTTCGGCTCAGGCACGAGCCTTCATCAGGAAGACAATCTTCTGGTAGTTATATCTTGTGTAGGTCCCAGATTTTCAGATTGTCCTATGACGTCTATCAAAAAGTGGTCTTGCAAAGATGATGAAATGCCCATATAGTGTTATAAGAGGTAGTTCAGACCACAATGAGCCTTAATCACTTTCCATACAGAGGGTTGCAGCTGGCATGTGGCTCCCACATGTGTCCTTGTTTGTGATCGCTTCAGTGTGGAGGCAGCGAGCATGACCAATAGACTGATGCAGTAATTAATGCAAAAGGAGCCCGATCAAGTACTAAGTGCATTTACTGAACACACATTTCAGTAGGCCAACATTTCGGATTTTAAAATCATTTCTTCAAGCTGGTGTTATAAAGTATTCTAATTTAAATCATTACTTTTGGGTTTTCATTGGCTGTAAGCCATAATCATCAACATTAACAGAAATAAATACTTGAAATAGATAACTCTGTAATGACTCTATATAATATAGGAGTTTCACTTTTTTGTATTGAAGAACTGAAATAAATTAACTTTTTGATGATATTTTAATTTTGCCCACTGTGGTGCTTGTTTCAAGTCTGCAACATGTCAGTTTTATGTGTGGATAGTATATTGATCAAAACTTAAAGCATAATTGTTGTTTTAATTTTTATTTCATAAATCTTTAGTACATGTGAAAAAAGCAATTTTGTAATATATCTTATAGAATCATGGAATCATAGAATTTTAGAGTCGGAAGGGGCCCCCTGGGCAGGGGCATAACTAGAACTGATTGGGCCCCATAGCAAACTTTTAAACGGGGCCCCCTCAAAGACACATCCCCTCATAGACACACCCCCTTCAAGACATTCCCAGAGGTCCATGCGGCAGGCAGCTCTGCAGAGAGCTAATAGACAGCGAGGGCTCAGGGAAGGGGCAGGACTGAACTAGTCTGAAGCAATACACTCTGACTGGCTGCAGGCAGGGAGCTGGGCCCAGTATGTGCTTCGCTCCGCACAACAGGCACAGAAATGCAGCGTAGGCTGCGAAATCACAGTGTATATTTTTTTCCGCTGAGGCCCCGAATCCCCTACACTACACGCACCGGGCCGGCGGGCCCCCAAGACAGCGTTGGCCACCCACAGCACCCGCTGGAGCGCCGCAGTAATGTACTTAATTAAATTGCACTACCGGGTAGCGCTGGGGCGGACACTGACAGCTTGGGGCCCCTGTGCAAGAAATGTGTCTGGGCCCCCCTCCTTTTATGGCGTCAAAGAGATATATATTGATGTCATATAGCCACACCCACATACATGTATATATATTACATAGTCTCCTTTATTATGTATATTGCTGTCCCTTACACAGTGCCCTCACTTATGTACAGTACCGTCTCTTACATATTGAATTATATAGAGCCCTGTTTTTTATTACATACCGTCCTGTCTTGTTAGCTGTATAATACAATGATGGCTGATGGAGCATGGAAAGCTTCCTTTCTAATGGAGGAGCTGATGGACTGGTAGTTTGGTCACCGGCTGCTCCATCAGCAGTCATTTTATATCTAACAAGAGAGGGGACTATGTAGTAAAAGAGGGCACTGTAAATAACAAAATTAACAAGAATACACTATGTAAGAGACAGCACTATACATAACAGCAGAGGAAGCTATATAATAAGGGACGGCACCATATATAACTAAAGAGGATGGTACGTAATAAGGGACGTGTTATACATAATAAAAGAGGAAACTATGTAACTAAGAGTGGTGTTATACAGAATTAGTGAGTCCACTATATACTAAGGGACTGTGTTAGACATAGTGAGTACACTATATACTAAGGGACAGTGTTAGACATAATAAGCGATAACGTCTTCCTCCACCTCCCCCTGTTCCTAAGGCCATTATAAGTCCCCCTTCCTAACATCCCAATCCCCCACACCCCTCATTGTCCTCCTCCCCTCGCATCCCATTGTCATCTCCCCCACCTCATCATTGCCCTTTTCACCACCTCCATCATTTTCTTCTCCCCCACCACTATCTTTGCTTTCTCCTCCACCACTCCCATCATTGCCCATTCCACCACCTCCATCATTTCCTCCTCCTCCGCCACCAGTGCATTCTCCCCCACCACCCCATCATTTCTTTTTCCCCCACCATCCCATCATTGCTTTCTCTCCATCACCCCCATCATTGCCTTCTCCCCATCACTCCCATCATTGCCTTCTCCATCATCCCATCACTGCCTTCTCCCCATCACTCCCATCATTGCCTATTCCCATCATTGCCTACTCCATCACCCCATCACTCCTATCATTGCCTTCTCCCCATCACTTCCATCATTGCCTGCTCCATCACCCCATCACTCCCATCATTGCCTTCTCCCCATCACTCCCTTCTCTCCATCACTCCCATCATTGCCTTCTCCCCATCAATGCCTTCTTTCCATCACCCCCCAATGGCCTTCTCCCATTACCCCTCATGGCCTTCTCTCCTCATCATTCTTCTCATGTCCGCATCTCCTCCAGGGCCAGGCTAACCCACACACACACACACACACATACACAAATACATACACACAGACATATATACATACACACACACACACACACACACAGACAGACATACACATATACATACACACACACACACACACACACACACACGTGACTGACTGACCTGCGGCTGCAGCCACCGGCGCCACAGGCACAGTGAGTGAGACAGTGTCTCCTCCTCTCCTCCCCCACAGCAGCAGCGCAGCACAGCGTGACTGATTCTGATATCATCTCACCTCAGGCTCAGGGCTGGCTCCTCTCCTCCTTGAGCCTGGCGCTCCACATGGCTAATTTGAATAATTAGCCATGCGGTGCTGGAGGGGCCCCCTCTCCCCTGGGGCCCCCATGCAATGCACAGGCTGCACAGGCGGTAGGTCCGCCCCTGGGGTAGTGCCGATCGGAGCCGGGGACCCGGGCCCCTAAGCAACCGCTTCGGCTGTTACACCGGTAGTTACGCCAGTGCTCCTGGATCATCTGGTCCAACCCCCTGCTCAAAGCAGGATTCACTAAATCATCCCAGACAGATGTCCGTCCAGCCTCTGTTTGAAGACTTCCATGGAAGGAGAACTCACCACCTCTCGTGGCAGCCTGTTCCACTCCTTGATCACCATCATCAGAGAACTCTGTTTCTATCTCTGACAAAATTGATTGGCCATTATCAAAATTCTCAATTCTAAAGCAAAATCTGTATTCAGTGAAGAATTGTATCTAATGGTGGTGTGCACATGTCAGGCTTTCAGATCCGTGTGACATGTACCGGTGCCTGGGAAAAAACAATACAGTTTGCACTGATCCCAGGTGCCGGTGGATCACCCCCAGGGCTGTGGGATTACTCGGTACTGGCCGGTGTCTCAGAGGGATGAGTCACAGTGACGGTGACCCGGTTCGTGGCTCAGGGCGTCCAATTGTAAAATATGGGGGAAATGAATTGTAGTTGAGTAAAGTTTGTAGGTAGATGATTTGTGACGCCACCTGTGGTGCTCAGCAAGGGAGGTGTTAAGCGGACGCTGCGGTGCAGATCCTCTGGTACAGAAGGTGGGGTGCAGCAAAGATATAATAGCTCTCCACAGGTAGACCTGTGGTCCCAGGGCAGTAGTGATAGATGTTGAGGTAGATGGTGTAGTGTTAGGCACAGAGATGTAGCAGTGCTGAGTAGGTTGGCGCAGGAAGAAGGCAATGACACAGCTGAGTGCAGTTCTTTTACTCACGGTTTTGGCACAGACAGGTGCCCGCTTCAATGCCGCAGCGTCCAGGTCAGGAACTCAGCCAGCTCCCAGGCAGATGGAATACACCCTTCCAGAACTCCCTTTCGTGTACCTTTGCTGAACGTCTCCTTACAGGCACTAATCTGAAGTACTTGCAGTTCTGAATTACACTCAAGTGCCTCCTTCTTGATGTTACTTAAACTCCACTCATATGACAGGTGGCTGTAGCCTGCTTCAGGGACTCCATCAATCATGTGCCGGCTCACACCTAGGTTGCCACTGTGTCTTCGAGTCTTTGGTGGGAATAGAGTGGTCACAACTCCTATTCCTCCGGTTTCTGCTGCAGGATCATTAGTATCACAAACAGCCTCGGATACCGGCGCCCGGCCTTGGCGCAATGAACTTAGGAAAGGGCTCTGCACTAGCCCTAACTCCCAGTCTTTCCCCTCCTTACATTCCGTGCTTATATATCTTCCTTCTGAACAACTGATCTTTCTTTCTTCCTCTTTCCTTGCTAACAGCTCCAGCTTACAGGAGTCTGCTGCATCTACGTCCTTCTCTCCGTCCACCCTCCGGGGATTATCACTGTCGAGAGTTCTCCTCTCCGCTCCCCTCTTACGGGGAACCTCTGCCTTCCTCCCCTCTCAGGGGATTCTGCTCCCAACTTCCTATCAGCTTTCCCTCTTAGTGTCTCTAAGCTCCACCCACCACCCTTCATGAACCAAAGCAGCTGCTATAAAGGATGCTCTGCTGTTCTAAGGGGTCTGTGCTGGATATAGGTGCTGGAGGCTGGTCAGGTGTTACCATCTTACCTGGGAAGTGGGATACTACACCTCAGGAGGAGGTGCAGTACCTCTGTGGCGACTGAACCCTCAGGGGCGCCACATACCCCCCTGTTAACAGCAGCACCTCCGCGGGCTGTAAACAAATGAGAAACAAGATGTTACTGAAACATACAAAATTTTGCTTTTAAATTAACTGGGTAAAAACACCTCTCTTAAGGAGAGGACTAAAAATTTGAACATTACTGAACATTTTAATTATAACATCCTATGTCCTAAGTACTATCTAATTCTTGTCACATTGTCATAAAGTGCTACTGGGGCAACCACTTCCATCTATCAGGTTCGCCATCAGATATGGACATTCTCTTGTCCCTGTATCAATATTTAGTACTTCTTAGCCTACCTATATACCTTACAAATATATTAAAACATTCCTATCTTACCTACAAGACATCATCAGTAAAGTGCTATTCTCTAACTTCTTGGATGACAACCGCCACACTAAGGTTCGTCACTGCTTCAAACATTTCTAGTTCCTATTTAACCAGTTAGCTAGTTATCAAAAAGTGCTTAGGTTTGTTCCAACCTCCAGTGAAAGGTACTTGATCATCAAAAAGTTATCAAAAATCCTACACTTACAAAACATTCTACTATGTGTGTATATATATATATATATATATATATATATATATATATATATATATATATATACACACACACATACACACACACACAGTATATACATTACAGTTATAGTAACACTTTTATTATACAAATACTGCAGTGATGAAATGGAAAATGACAGATATTCTCCCAGCCGGGGTATCTTCCAATGTCCTTGTACTTGTGTGGAAGACCCGCTCTAAACCTCCAACGGTGGTCCTGGGTGGGCTGCAGGACATGCTGGTCTTCCCGCTTAGACCCTGTCTTCGGCCACAACCCAGTGGGTTTTTCTTCAGGTCTGTAATTGTTGTGAAATGGTGGATCCTTATCTTTCTAAAGATTTATGTAAAACCAAGAGGAAGCACCTTAAGAGGCGCTAACTATATACAATTGGAGTGTCCGGATCATTCAGTGTTCATGATCTCCACAGTTCTTTATGCAAATAAAGTCTGTGGAGCCTCATTTAAGAGTCTCAAACACGGGACTAGCCAGATCTTCCTCCAGGGAAGGACCCAGCCAAGGAGTGCCTCCTTTCGGAAACCACCATTACCACCATATTAAGTGGCCCTTTAAGTCAATATCCAGCTCTTTACGAGTTTACAGATATGACAAGGGAAATACCAAGGCCAGGTATCCATCCACAGACAGCTGTTTCGGGGTCTTGCCCATCATCAGTGTGGAGTAGGATTCTGGCAAGGTGGGAGCAATGCCTAGTAGACCAACATCATGAAACAATCACTGACCTCAGGGAGACCAGTCAAAGAAAACACTGCGGCAGCCAGCAAAGGCGCTCAACCACAGTGAAATCCTAGGTGCATTGCTCCCTGGGAAATACAAATATACAAATAAAGTCCGTGGAGCCTCATTTAAGAGTCTCAAACACGGGACTAGCCAGATCTTCCTCCAGGGAAGGACCCAGCCAAGGAGTGGCTCCTTTTGGAAACCACCATGGTATTTCCCTTGTCATATCTGTAAACTCGTAAAGAGCTGTATATTGACTTAAAGGGCCACTTAATATGGTGGTAATGGTGGTTTCCGAAAGGAGCCACTCCTTGGCTGGGTCCTTCCCTGGCGCAATGAACTTAGGAAAGGGCTCTGCACTAGCCCTAACTCCCAGTCTCTCTCCTCCTTACGTTCCGTGCTTATCTATCTTCCTTCTAAACAACTGATCTTTCCTTCTTCCTCTTTCCTTGCTAACAGCTCCAGCTTCTACGTCCTTCTCTCCATCCACCCTCCGGGGATTATCACTGTCGAGATTTCTCCTCTCCACTCCCTCCTTACAGGGAACCTCTGCCTTCCTCCCCTCTCAGGGGATTCTGCTCCCAACTTCCTATCAGCTTTCCCTCTTAGGGTATGTGCACACGCTGCGGAATGCTCTACGGATTTGGCTGCACGGATTTTGTAAAATCCGCAGGTAAATCTGCAGGTCAAGCCTGCGGATTAGCCTGCAGTTTTTTCCTGCGGTTTTTCATCTCCACAATGGAGGAGATGGCAAACCGCAGCGGAATCCGAAGAAAGAATTGACATGTCAATTCTTTCTGCGGTTTTGAAACCGCAGCAAATCCGCACGGAAAATTCCGCAGCATCTGCACAGCGTTTTTTCCATAGGATATTATGCTACTGTACACCGCAGCAAAAACTGCTGCAGATCCGCAGCGCCAAATCCGCTGCAGATCCGCAGCAGAATCCACAGCGTGTGCACACAGCCTTAGTGTCTCTAAGCTCCACCCACCACCCAGCACCCTTCATGAACCAAAGCAGCTGCCATAAAGGGTGCTCTGCTGTTCTAAGGTGTCTGCGCTGGATGTAGGTGTTGGAGGCTGGTCAGGTGTTACCATCTTACCTGGGAGGTGGGATATTACACCTCAGGAGGAGGTGCAGTACCTCTGTGGCGACTGAACCCTCAGGGGCACCATACCGGTTGCTGAAGGCAGCACTCATCATTGTCGATTGGTCTTTCTGAGATCAGAGCGACCAAGTGACAATGATGGGAGTTGTATTCAGCACCTGCTGTGTACATCATGTGTAAAATTAAGATTTAAATGAAAAAAAAATGACTTGGGATCTTGAATTTTCGTAACCAGTAGAGAGAAAGCCCACAGTTGGGAGCTGATACTAATAATCTGGAAAAAGGGACAGTGTCCCAAAAGATTATCAGGATATTAATAACAGATCACAGCTGTTTGCATAACCTTTACTGGTTACCGTATATACTCGAGTATAAGTCGATCCGAGTATAAGTCGACCCCCCTAATTTTGCCTCAAAAACCTAAGAACTGCCGAAGATACTGGTGAGTAATGGTGGCCCAAATACCATAATGCTGCACAACAGGTATGCCCCCATAAATGCTGCACAGTGAGTAATGGTGGCCCAAATACCGTAATGCTGCAAAACAGGTATGCCCCATAAATGCTGCACAGTGCATGATTTATTGGCCAAGTGATAGGATTACCGGTAATCCTATCATGTTGCTGCTGCCCCTGCTGGAATTTAAAAAAAAAACAAAAAAAAAAAAAAAAAAAAACACTATATACTCACCTCCGTTGCTGACAGCTGCTCCTGAGCGTTACCGGCTCTTCAGTGACTCAGGCAGAGGGCGCGTGCTAGCCACGTCATCGCGCCCCCTGCACGTCACTGCCGGAGGACGGGAGACAGCGGCGCGCTGGGAGAGAGCGGCGCACAGCGACTTGTAACGCCGCCGCCACCGGGACACTGACAGGCTGCAGGGGACCGCAGACACATACCGGGGAACGCGGAGAAGAGGACCAGGTAAGTTTGAACCGTGACCCGAATATAAGTCGAGGGGGGTCTTTTTCAGCCCAAAAAGGGGGCTGAAAAACTCGACTTATATTCGAGTATATACGGTAGTTTATGGGGGTCCCCAGAAAAAAAAAATGACTTGGGGGGTCCCCTTTTAAATTCAAACTAGCAAAGGCTAAACAGACTGCTGTGGGAATAGTCTGGGTAGGAGCAAGAGAAATTGCCTCCCATCCCAGGCTAAGAACATCAGCCCTCAGCCACACCAGAAATGGCGCATCCATCTGGCCCTTAGCATCGCTCTTCCCACTTGTCCTGTGGCGGTGGCAAGTGGGGTAAGTAGTAAGCGCAGGCCTACCGGTCTGGGAGCCCTATTGCTACAGGCAACACACATGAAGGAGAGCCCAACTTGGAGTCACCAAATTTCCAAAAATTATTGTCATACAGCACTAAAGTGGCATCAATTTCCACAGAGTAGAAACAGTATAATATTCAACCCACCACATGGTGACCCAACTTGCAGACTCCACATTTCAAATAATTGTTTGTAACATCGCAGCATTAGCAACAGCATTGGAGTTTTTGTGACAACTGCATCACAGTCGCAGTTGGACGAGTCTCAACAAAACCTCACTGACAATGCTTAGATGCATTGTCACAACATCACACTCCAATATTCATATTATGCAATACATGTCCCCGTGTAGACTTAGCTTAACCCCTTTATGTCTATGGACGTGCAGAGTCCGTCATGGCAGGAGGTAACTTACCGCACCATGACGGACTCTGCACGCAGTTTCAGTTCAGTGCCGACAGCTGTCTATGACAGCTGAGAAGCACAGGAAGGGGGCAGGGACCCTTGCAGTCGGTCCCTGCACCCACAGTACTGTGATTGGTCGGTTAATCTGAAAGACCAAACACAGCAGTGATGAGCAGGAGAAACTGAAATTTGAGCTTCTCCTTGCCTGATCAGTGCAGGAGCTCAGCCTGCAGTGGCTGAGCTTCTGCACTGACAGCTAGGAGCGGTGCCCCCGCCGCCCCTGGCTGTTTACACCCTCACTGCTGCGATCGAGCGTGATCGCAGTGTTCAGAGGGGGAGGCAGAAGGTAGGGGGATCCCTCTGCCTCAGGACGGCATCCCTGCTATGTAATCGTGGGGCACTACCTGTGCCATGATGACCCGGAGGTGTCATGACAACCTCCGGGTCATTTACCTACGGAGAGCTGGTGAGACCATGTGTGTCAGCAGCTTTCCGCATAAGTATAATGCATTACAATGCTGGAGCATTTTAATGTATTATACCTAAAGTGAAAGTGAAAGTCCCATAAAGGGACAAGTTAAAAAAAACAAATTTTTTAAAAAAAAATATAAAAAATTCCCTAAAAAATCTCCTAAAAATGTACACATTTTTATGTAAAAAAATAAAATAAAAATACACGTTTGGTATCGCCACATCCGTAAAATCCCATCTATAAAAGTGTCACCCTAGTTAACCCCTTCAGTGAACGCCAAAAAAAAACACAAAAAAGTAGCAAATTACACTTTTTCCAAGCAGTATCATACCGCTTGGAAAAAGTGCAATAACACGCAATCAAAAGCACGAATAATAATAATCATGGAACCGCTGAAAACATCATCTTGTCACGCAAAAAACGAGCTGCCATACAGCATCATCAGCGAAAAAATAAAAAAGTTATAGCTCACAGAATAAAGTGATGCAAAAAAATATTTTCTATAAAAGTTTTTGTGTAAAAAACACCAAAACATAAAAAAAAAAAAAGATATAAATGAGGTACCGCTGTAATCGTAGTGAACCAAAGAATAAAGCTGCCATACTAATTTTACCACAAGGGGAAAAATGTGGCGCCCCCAGGAGTATGGTCTCCTCAGTGGCATTACCTTCCTCCAAGGGAGTGTGATGTCATGCTTGGAAGCAATAAAGGGTCTCTCTATCAGTTAAATACAACACACAGCACAGTTCCCACTCCAGGCCAGCAGAGGGACCTCTGAACCAAAACTGGGGGAAGAGCTGCTCTCTGGGGGCCAGAAAAGGGGAAAGGGGAGTTCGTGTGAGGAGGGAAAGGTGTGTGGACGTGAGGCGAAGAGCTGAAAGATTGAGCAGAGTTCAGGCTCACTTCTAACTATAGTGCATGTTCTGGAGTCCGGTCTCCAAGGTTGTACAGATACTGATGTTCCTGCAGCAGAAACCGGAGGCATAGGAAGCTCTAAATTCTCTGTTCCCACATAAGACTCGGAGGCACAACAGCAACGTGTGAGCCAGAAGAAGGCGGCTACAGCTGTCTGCCATACGAGGGAGTTCTAAATGAGAACAAGCAAGTGGAACTTCAGTGTAACACAGTACTGCATGTACCTCAGATAAGCGCTAGAAAGGAGACTACACAACCCATCTGCATAGAGAGATTCCTAAGGTGCTTTCAAGCTGGCCAGCCTCTGTTCCATCTGTAATCTGGATCCTGGACTGCGCTTGCAAAGCAAAGTAAAGGTAAAGGAAGTTGCACCCTGTTGTGTCATTGCCTTCTTCCTGCAACCCCTTCAGCACTGCTGCATCTCTGTGCCTAACACTGCACCCTCTTCCTCAACACCTATTACCACTGCCCTGGAACCACAGCTCCACCTGTGGGGAGCTATTACATCTTGCTGCCTTATACCATCTGTCCCAGAGGATCTGTCTGCAGCGTCGGCTTAACCCCTTTATTGCCGATCACCACAGGTGGCGTCACGTATCATCCACTTATAAACTTCAACCAGCCACGCTTAACCCCTTTTACATGGACACCAAGGGCCACGGACCGGGTCACTGCTACTGTGACACTTCCCTCTGAGATACCGGCCCAGTACCCCAATGCCCTGGTGCGCGACCCAAAAAAAAAAAAAAAAAAAAAGAAAAAGCATTCCTAAATTGCTGGTTTTTGTTCATTCAAAAAATGAACAGAAAAATCAGAATAGAAAGCGATCAAAAAACATTATGTGCCCGAAAATGGTACCAATAAAAATGTCAGCTCTTCCCGCAAAAATCAAGCCCACACATGACTCTGTCGGCCATAATATGGAAAAATTAAAGCTCATTGAAGATCATTTTTGTGGAAAAAAATATGATTTTTTAATTTTCACTGCTCTGCGTTAAAAACTTCTGTGAAGCACTTGGGGGTTAAGAGTGCTCACCACACATCTAGATAAGCTCCATGGGGGGGGTCTAGTTTCCAAAATGAGGTCACTTGTGGGGGTTTTCTACTGTTTTGGCACATCAGGGACTCTGCAAATGCAACATGACGCCCGTAGAACATTCCATCAAAGTCTGCATTCCAAAACTGCGCTCCTTCCCTTCTGAGCTCTGCCATGTGCCCAAACAGTGGATCCACCCCACATATGGGGTATCAGCGTACTCAGGACAAATTGCACCACAACCTTTGGGGTCCCATTTCTCCTGTTACCCTTATGAAAATAAAAATTTGAGGGCAAAAAGATCATTTTTGTGGAAAAAAAAGATTTTTTATTTTCATGGCTCTACGTTATAAACTTCTGTGAAGCACTTGGGGGTTCAAAGTGTTCAACACACATCTAGATAAGCTCCTTGGGGGGTCTAGTTTCCAAAATGGGGTCACTTGTGGGGGGTTTCCACTGTTTAGGCACACAGGGGCTCTCCAAATGCGACATGGCGTTTGCTCTCGATTCCAGCCAGTTTGACATTCAAAATCTCGTTCCCTTCCGAGCTCTGCCATGCACCCAAATAGTAATTTACCCCCACATATGGGGTATCAGCATACTCAGGACAAATTGTACAATAACTTTTGGGGTGCTGTTACCCTTGGGAAAATAAAAATTGGGGGTGAAGATTTCATTTTTGTGGAAAAAATATGATTTTTTAATTTTACGGCTATACGTTATAACCTTCTGTGAAGCCCTTGGAGGATCAAAGTGCTCAGCACACATTTAGATAAGTTCCTTGGGGGGTCTAGTTTCCAAAATGGGGTCACTTATGGGGGGTTTCCACTGTTTAGGCACATCAGGGGCTCTCCAAACGCGACATGGCGTTCGCTCTCGATTCCAGCCAGTTTGACATTCAAAATCTCAAATGATGCTCCTTCCCTTCTGAGCTCTGCCGTGCACCTAAAGATTGGCCACACATGAGGTATCGGTGTACTCAGGAGAAATTGCACAACAAATATTGTGGTTCATTTTCTCCTGAAACCCTTGACAAAATTTAAAAAAATTGTGTCCAAATAAAAATTTTTGGGAAAAAAAAGTTAAATGTTCATTTTTTCCTTCCACATTGCTTCAATTCTTTTGAAGTACCTAAACAGTTAATAAACAGCTTGAATGTGGTTTTGAACACCTTGAGGGATGCAGTTTTTAGAATGGTGTCACTTTTGGGTATTTTCTGTTATATTGACCCCCCAAACTCACTTCAAATGTGAGGTGGTGCCTAAAGAAATTGGTTTTGTAAATTTTGTTGGAAAAATGAGAAATCGCTGGTCAACTTCAAACCCTTATAACTTCCTAAGAAAAAAAAATTTGGGTTACAAAATTGTGCTGATGTAAAGTAGACACGTGGGAAATGTTATTTATTAACTATTTTTTGTGACATATCTCTCTGATTTTAGGGCATAAAAATTAAAAGTTTGAAAATTGCAAAATTTTAACAATTTTTGCCATATTTCCATTTTTTTCATAAATAAACCCAAGTCATAACGAAGAAATTTTACCACTAACATGAAGTACAATATGTCACAAAAAAAAAACAAAAAAAAAAAACCACACACTATCTCAGAATCAGCGGGATCCGTTGAAACGTTCCAAAGTTATAACCACATAAAGTGACAGTGGTCCGATTTGAAAATTAAGGCCTGGTCTTTAACCTACAAAATGGCTTGGTCGTTAAGGGGTTAAGACAAAATTAGTAAAGTATGCAATTCAGCTGTTTCCAATGATTCTGCGAAAATTGAAAAGAAGCAGCACTTATGCATGCAGTGAAAAGAAATATGGGGCTCAGGACCCAAGCTATAACGATTAGTAGGGATCCCAATGGGGTGCAGTCAGACATTTTTCACCTATTTTGTGTATAGCTGATAAATGATACTCTTAGGAAAACCACTTAAGATTGTTTTTCCTCAAAATAGCAAGTTACCCCCTATACAGAAGAGATAACAATTTGTGGGCAAACATTAGCGACATTACTTGATGGAGCCTGATGATCAAGTTCTTCCATCTTCAGGAGTGAATTAGTTGGAGATAAGCATTGGACTTGTTCTTGATGTGGGACTGAAATATATTTACACCAAAATTGTGTGTGTTTTTAAAAAGTCCCAAATGATGAAATCGACAGAAAACAGAAACCACAAACTCTGGCCACAATACAAACAAACATAAAAACAACAACAAAAACAACAGATGAACACATAAAATAGACTTTAAAAGGTGCAAATTAAAAGAAGAATATAAAATGAAAAAAAAAACACCTAAAGCTAGACAAAAAAAGATGCAAATGGAATAATGAATTGAGTACCATGTTTTTTGTGGTATTTTTTCATTACATTTTAAAGTGTTTTTGCTCTGCCAAAATTGCTGCAACCAGATATTTAGCTTAATAGTTTTTTTTCCACTATTAAATGTTTTTAGTTCCTAGACTTTCACTGTGTGATAGTAATAAAATCAGTGTTAATACTCTACAGTGTGCCCATGTAGAATTGGTATCTGTATTGCAGTATTATTGGTTGTATTGTGGGAATAAACATTTGTCTTTGACCATGAAGGTATTTCTATGTCCCACTTTCATATTTCTTCTTCTATTGATGATGTACTAATATGTTTTAGTGGTGAGGGACATGATGAAATAAAACAAAAATTCTCTGAATCTTGTATTGTGTGCTGCTATTTTTCCCTTAGTAGGGGGATATTGCATGTTGGTTGGCAGCATTACCTACTGGCATTGTATGAACAACAGAGCTGTTTTTTACTCGCAGTTTTTTATTCCTAAAATGCATGCGGCACACATCCATGTGTCATCGGTGTTACACATACCGATGCCTGGGAAAAAGAGGTACAGTTTGTGCTGATCCCAGGTGTCGGCTGCTGAAGATCAGAGCGACCAAGTGACAATGATGGGAGTTGTTCTCAGCACTCGCTGTGCACATCTTGTGTAAAATCAAGAATTAAATGATAAAAAAAAATCTCGTTGGACAGGTGAGGAATATGGTTGTTTATTATTTTCCTTTTTTCAGTAATAAATGGAGAAAACAAGGGTTGGGGAGTATTTTTTTCAAATAAAGGATTTTATTCAGGCTATATTTCCAAACTTTTACTATAGGGATAGTAATGGGGTCATCTTATAGACACCTTTCCATTACTAACCCCTGGGCTTGATGTATCCTGACATTACAAAGCTGACATCAACCCCAATGCTATTGCCACCACCACAGGGCAAATGCGAAGAGTGGGACTAAGAGCCAGATGGATGCACCATTTATGGGGTGGCTGAAGGCTGATGTTCTTAGCCTGGAGGGGGGGGGGCAATATCTCTGGCCCCTTCCCAGGCTATTAATATCAGCCTACAGCTGTCTGTTTAGCCTTTACTGGTTTGAATTTATAGGGGGACCCTACGTCATTTTTTCTGGACTCCCCCTTAAGCTCACCTGTAAAGGCTAAGTAAACAGCCATAAGCTGTTATTAACCTTTTGGGATAGTGTCCCTTTTACCAGATTAGCAACATCAGCCCCCCAGTGATCTGCTTTCCCTCTGCTGGTTATGAAAATTACGTGGGAGCCCATGACATTTTTTTTATTTAATTCTTTATTTTACACACGATGTACACAGCAGGTGCTGAATACAACTTCAATCATTGTTGCCTGGTCACACTGATCTCAGGGAGACTAGGCGACAATGATGAGAGCTGCCTTCAGCAGTCGGCACCTGGGAACACTGTGAACTGTACTACTTTTCCCAGGTGCAGCTACGTGTCACACGGGCACACGGATGTGATACACAGACACACGGATAGAAGTGTATATACTTAGCAACTGTCTTCTCTTAGTAATGAGAACGTCTGTCTTCACTGAATATAGATTTTCTTAGAATTTTGAATTTTGATTATGACTAGAGTTGAGCGATACCGTCCGATACTTCAAAGTATCGTATCGGATGGTATCGGCCGATCTTTAAAAAAAGTATCGGTATCGCCGATTCCGATACCGGAAGTCCCATTCAAGTCTATGGGACTTCCGGTATCGGAATAAGAAAAACCCTTTCCTGCCCTTGTACAGCCTCTCTGGGGTCTGTACGGGCCTTTCGGGGGGCTGTGCCGGCCTGCCAGGGGGTCTGTGCAGGCTCCGGTGGTCTGTGCCGGCCTGCCGGTGGTCTGTGCAGGCTCCGGGGGGCTGTGCCGGCCTGCCGGGGGGCTGTGCCGGCCTGCCGGGGGGCTGTGCCGGCCTGCCGGGGGGCTGTGCCGGCCTGCCGGGGGGCTGTGCCGGCCTGCCGGTGGGCTGTGCAGGCTCCGGGGGTCTGTGCAGGCATCGTCCGATGGGACTACAAGTCCCATCGGGCGATGCCTGCTACCATGACAGTGATTGACACATTAGCCAATGATGGGACAGTAGTAGTCCCATCATCCGGCTAATGTGTTAAATGTAAAAAAAAAAAAAAAAAAAAAAAAAAAAAAATTACATGCTACATACATACAACATGCATACTACATACATGCTACATTCATACTACATAAATACTACATGCAACATACATACTACATATATACTACATGCATGCTACATACATACTGCATGCTACATACATACCACATATATACTACATACATACTACATGCATGCTACATAACATATATACTACATGCATGCTACATACATACTACATGCATGCTACATACATGCTACATACTACATATATACTACATGCATGCTACATACATACTACATACTACATATATACTACATGCATGCTACATACATACTACATGCATGCTACATACATACTACATGCATGCTACATGCATGCTACATACATACTACATGCATGCTACATACATACTACATGCTACATACATACTACATGCTACATACATACTACATATATACTACATACATACTACATGCATACGTGTCCCACGACGATCTTGGGTAGAGAACGGCAGCATCAGATGATGCTGCCGTTCTCTACGGGCTGCAGGAATCCAATGACGGAAGGTAGGTATCCTTCCGCACTGTATTCCTCCGCCACTTAAAAAAAAAAAAGTCCCTAGTCTCACTTTATGCCATTGCTGTGTGGGAATTTCCCACGCAGCAATGGCATAAAGTGAGACTAGGGACTTTTTTTTTTTTAAGTGGCGGAGGAATACAGTGCGGAAGGATACCTACCTTCCGTCATTGGATTCCTGCAGCCCGTAGAGAACGGCAGCATCATCTGATGCTGCCGTTCTCTACCCAAGATCGTCGTGGGACACACTCGTGGACTGCTTCGGATCGTGGGTGAGTATTTTTGTGGTTTGTTATGTTAATATTTATTCCGGAAAAGACAATGGCTTCGGGGAACAATGTGACAAGTATTGGTAAGTATGTTACTCTATGTTATATGTACTGTATGTCTATGTATGTATTGTATGAATGTATTGTATGTATGTAGTATATATGTGGTATGTATGTAGCATGTAGTATGTATGTAGTATGTATGTAGCATGCAGTATGTATGTGGTATGTATGTAGCATGTAGTATGTAGCATGCATGTAGCATATATGTAGTATGTATGTAGCATGTAGTATGTATGTAGTATGTATGTAGCATGCAGTATGTATGTAGCATGCATGTAGTATGTATGTAGCATGCATGTAGTATATATGTAGTATGTATGTAGCATGTATGTAGCATGCATGTAGTATGTATGTAGCATGCATGTAGTATATATGTAGTATGTATGTAGCATGTATGTGGTATGTATGTAGCATGTAGTATGTATGTAGCATGCATGTAGTATATATGTAGTACGTATGTAGCATGTATGTAGTATGTATGTGGCATGTAGTATGTATGTAGCATGCATGTAGTATGTATGTAGCATGCATGTAGTATGTATGTAGTATGTATGTAGCATGCAGTATGTATGTAGTATGTATGTAGTATATATGTAGCATGTAGTATGCATGTAGTATGTATGTAGTATTTTTTTTATTTATTTATTTATTTATTTTTTTAACATTTAACACATTAGCCGGATGATGGGACTACTACTGTCCCATCATTGGCTAATGTGTCAATCACTGTCATGGTAGCAGGCATCGCCCGATGGGACTTGTAGTCCCATCGGACGATGCTTGCACAGACCCCCGGACATCAGCACAGCCCCCCGGCAGGCCGGCACAGCCCCCCGGCAGGCCGGTACAGACCCCCACAGGGTGCACAGACCACCGGCAGGCCGGCACAGCCCCCCGGCAGGCCGGTACAGACCCCCACAGGGTGCACAGACCACCGGCAGGCCGGCACAGCCCCCCGGCAGGCCGGTACAGACCCCCACAGGGTGCACAGACCACCGGCAGGCCGGCACAGCCCCCCGGCAGGCCGGTACAGACCCCGGGCAGTCCACACAGCCCCCCGGCAGGCCAGCACAGCCCCCCGGCAGGCCGGCACAGCCCCCCGGCAGGCCGGCAGAGACCCCCGGCAGGCCCGAAATGACGGCGCATCATGATGCGCACACACCGCGCATCATGATGACGTCAGTCTGTCAATCAACTTTGAACTTCCGATTCCGATGCCGAATTCCGATATTGAAAAAATATCGGAAGTCGGTATCGGAATTCCGATACCGCAAGTATCGGGTATCGGCCGATACTTGCTGTATCGGAATGCTCAACACTAATTATGACTGATCAATTTTGGCATAGAAAAAAGCAGATTTCTCTGCTAAGATATATTACAAAGTTTTTTATTTTCATGTGTACTATTGTTTTATGAAATAAAAATTAAAATGACGGTAAGGCCGGCGTCACACTAGAGAGGAATACGGACGAGTGAGAGGCGATAAAAAAACGCATTGCCCACAGACCAATGATTCTCTATGCTGCGATTGTCAGCGTATTACGACCGTAGTACGCCAATGCAAGTCTATGGGTGCGCTAAAAATACGCATTACACATGGACCACACGTGTGACTTGCGAAAAATACGCACCCGGTGTATTTTAGAAAAGCCGGCAATTCTGTGCGCTATACAGTAAAATCACACTGACAGGTTTAATAAAGAAATGAAAGAATAGATCTAGATATATATATATATATATATATATATATATATATATATATATATATATATATATATACACACACACACACACACACGTCATTGAGACACACACACACACACACACACATTATATATATATATATATATATATATATATATATATATATATATATACACTTCACAGAGTTCTTCATAGCAGAATAGCCGCTAATTCAATTGCCGGCTTCTGTCAAATCATTCCCCAACCCGACATGAAATGACACATGGTTTACATACAGTAAACCATTTAATTTCATGTTTTTTTTTTTTATATGTCCCTGACTAATAATTAGATGAGGGTTTGTGTGCCAAATTTGGGAGGTGTAGGTGTTAATTTAAGGGGTTAATTCGTAAAAAAAAAAATGCGTGGGCTCCCGCTGTAATTTGTCAACCAGAGCAGGTGAGTGAGGGCAGATTTTAAATAGCCATGAGAGAGACCATTGTTTTTGCCCCCCCCCCCCGGTTACAAAAATTTGCCCCCCAGACAACCCAGAAATGGCGCATCTATAAGATGCGCCAATTCTGGCACTTATCCTCTCTATTCCCATTGCCCTGTAGCGGTGGCGAATGGGTTAATATAACAAAGGGTTAATGTCACCATTCGATTGTAAGGTGACATTAAGCCGATTAATAATGGAGAGGTGTCAATAAGACACCGATCCATTATTAACCCTATACTAAGAAAGGGTTAAAAACCACACAGACATTAATTAAAAAGTCTTTTAATGAAATAAATACACCAAGTTTATGACAAATTTTTATTAGTCTCGTAATCCAAAATAAAACCATGACCTGCAACAAAAATAACATAAAAAAATCACCAATATCCTTACCTCTCCGCCGTTCAGTCATGTCCTACACTGCAATCCATCAGAAGGGGTTAAATAGTTTACAATGAGGACCAGTGCTAATGCGACCAGCCTCACTGTAATCTACTACAAAATGAATTGATTCAGCTCTGCGCAGCCTCAATGGCTGCCTGTAGATGATCTAATTACCGTGGGAAAGTTTCTGACTTTTTTCCCACGGTCATTAGTTCATTCACAGATCAGTCGGGGACTCCTGCTGACATCACTGAGGCTGCAGGGAGTCCCCGGCTGATCTGTGAATGCACTAATGACCTCCATCCCATAGTCCCATGCACCCATCACACATATCCTCCATCCCATAGTCCCATGCCCATATACCCATCACACATCCTCCATCCCATAGTCAACCATCATGACATCATAATGAGCGGCGGGGCTTGCAACCTATGATGACATCAGTGTCACCATGGCAACCATTATGACATCATAATGAGGGGCGGGGCTTGATACACACACACACTTTTTCCCCATTATGTAGATAGGGGCAAAATTGTTTGGTGAATTGGAACACGCGGGGTTAAAATTTCACCTCACAACATAGCCTAGGACACGCTCGGGGTCCAGACGTGTGACTGTGCCAAATTTTGGGCTGTAACTGCAATGGTGCGGATGCCAATCCCGGACATACACATACACACACTTGAGCTTTATATATATATATATATATACATACACATACAGTTGTGGCCAAAAGTATTGACACCCCTGCAATTCTGTCAGATAATACTCAGTTTCTTCCTGAAAATGATTGCAAACACAAATTCTTTGGTATTATTATCTTCATTTAATTTGTCTTAAATGAAAAAACACAAAAAGAATTGTCCTAAAGCCAAATTGGATATAATTCCACACCAAACATAAAAAAGAGGGTGGACAAAAGTATTGGCACTGTTCAAAAAAATCATGTGATGCTTCTCTAATTTGTGTAATTAACAGCACCTGTAACTTACCTGTGGCACCTAACAGGTGTTGGCAATAACTAAATCACACTTGCAGCCAGTTGACATGGAATAAAGTTGACTCAACCTCTGTCCTGTGTCCTTGTGTGTACCACACTGAGCATGGAGAAAAGAAAGAAGACCAAAGAACTGTCTGAGGACTTGAGAAACCAAATTGTGAGGAAGCATGAGCAATCTCAAGGCTACAAGTCCATCTCCTAAGACCTGAATGTTCCTGTGTCTACCATGCGCAGTGTCATCAAGAAGTTTAAAGCCCATGGCACTGTGACTAACCTCCCTAGATGTGGACGGAAAAGAAAAATTGACAAGAGATTTCAACGCAACATTGTGTGGATGTTGGATAAAGAACCTCGACTAACATCCAAACAAGTTCAAGCTGCCCTGCAGTCCGAGGGTACAACAGTGTCAACCCGTACTATCCGTCAGCATCTGAATGAAAAGGGACTGTATGGTAGGAGACCCAGGAAGACCCCACTTCTTACCCCGAGACATAAAAAAGCCAGGCTGGAGTTTGCCAAAACTTACCTGAAAAAGCCTAAAATGTTTTGGAAGAATGTTCTCTGGTCAGATGAGACAAAAGTAGAGCTTTTTGGGCAAAGACATCAACATAGCGTTTACAGGAGAAAAAAAAAAAAAAAGAGGCATTCAAAGAAAAAAAACACGGTCCCTACAGTGAAACATGGCAGAGGTTCCCTGATGTTTTGGGGTTGCTTTGCTGCCTCTGGCATTGGACTGCGTGACCGTGTGCATGGCATTATGAAGTCAGAAGACTACCAACAAATTTTGCAGCATAATGTAGGGCCCAGTGTGATAAAGCTGGGTCTCCCTCAGAGGTAATGGGTCTTCCAGCAGGACAATGACCCAAAACACACTTCAAAAAGCACTAGAAAATGGTTTGAGAGAAAGCACTGGAGACTTCTAAGGTGGCCAGCAATGAGTCCAGACCTGAATCCCATAGAACACGTGAGGAGAGATATAAAAATGGCAGTTTGGAGAAGGCACCCTTCAAATATGGGGGACCTGGAGCAGTTTGCCAAAGAAGAATGATCTAAAATTCCAGCAGAGCATTGTAAGAAACTCATTGATGGTTACCGGAAGCGGTTGGTCGCAGTTATTTTTTTTCTAAAGGTTGTGCAACTAAGTATTAGGCTGCGGGTGCCAATACTTTTGTCTGGCCCATTTTTGGAGTTTTGTGTGAAATGATCAATGTTTTGCTTCATTCTCTTTTGTGTTTTTCATTTAAGACAAATTAAATGAAGATAATAATACCAAAGAATTTGTGTTTGCAATCATTTTCAGGAAGAAACTGAGTATTATCTGACAGAATTGCAGGGGTGTCACTTTTGGCCACAACTGTATACATGTGTCTCTATGTATATATATGTGTATCTATTCTTTTGTTTGGATTTGAAAACCTGTCATTGGGCTCCATTATATGTCAGTTTTGCAAGCCTGCGAGAAAAAAAAAAAAAAACAAAAAAACAAAAAAAACTGTATACGGATGCCATACGGATTACATACGGATACTTACATGAGAAAAATACGCAGCCACACCCTGACAATGGATGACATACGGAGCACTATTTAGGGACCATTTATGCATATTACAGACGTAAAATACGGTCCGTATTTTTCTACCTTGTGTGTGACTCCAGCCTCACTCTTTAAAACTTCTTCAAAAACTGTATTTTGTGGTGGCTGGGAGTTGTCTTTTTTTTTGAGAATCTAGAACAATTAGGTGCTGAATGTTTTAGTTTTCTACATTTCCAGTGTTATGTTTGGATTGGTAAATTTATGGCTGTGCTGTTCACTATAAGTGCCTGCTGGTAACTTGCTCTCCATTTTTTCTTTTTGGCAAAAAAAGTCAAGATTAAATGTGAATTTAGTAGATCAGAAATGGAGAAAAAGGAATTATGTGAAAATATGACTCTGCCAGTAAGTACTTACTTCATAATGATTTATTGCTTTGTTTTAGCAGTTATTTAGCATGTTTTTAAGCTCCCAGTGTAAGGCCTCATTCAGACGTCTGTGATTTTTCACTTATGTAAAAACATTCATTGACCGTTATTCATCTGTGTTTTGGATTTGATTTCCAGCAGAGTTTCATCAGTGATTTTTTACTGATGGAAAAAAATAAAATCAATTACAAATCGACAAATATGCCCTGTATGTATGTTACCTGATGATAAATATTTTTTTTTTTTTTAGTTAATTAATAATTAGACATGAATATTAGTATTTCTGCACAGGTTAGGGTGTGTGCACACGCTGCAGATTCTGCTGCGGATTTTTCCACGCGGATTTTGCAAAATCCGCAGGTAAAACCACAGGTTTATATTCTATTCCATAGAATATAAAGGTACTGTTCACCACAGCAAAAACTGCTGCGGATCCACAGGGCCAAAACCGCTGCGGATCCGCAGCGTGTGCACACACCCTTAGAAAATGAGAAAACTTGTTAGTGTATACTCCCCGGGAGTATGTTTTTTAGCACAGATAAGAAACTACAAATTGCTTTTCAGTCAGCGTCACATGGACGTATTTTCTCTCATACAATCTGCCTAATTCTCTCGTACCAATCACTCTCAGAGTTTGATCAAAGTTTGTTCATTGTGCGATCCGATTTTCTGCAATAAGGAAAAGATGGGTAAAAAAAAAGGGTTTCTATCTTCTCCATTCTGTCAGCTCGTGAAAATCAGACTGCACTCAGATGTCATCCAAGTGCAGTCCGATGAGTTCCATGGACTCACTGACTTGCATGGCTGAGTGTGATCCAATCAGAGCCAACTTGGGCAGGTTGCAATTTTTTCCCTGGGACAGGCTCGGTCTGAGAAAAAAAATTGGACATGTGCACAGCCCTGCAAAATAACATTTGTCCAAGTGTGATCTGATGTTTTGTCAGGTCGCACTTGGACCGAAAATACGCTCGTCTGCACCATTCCTTATTATGTACCAAATACGTTGTACAAAAAAATGTGAAAAATTACAAATCTTCTAGGTTCATGTAAATGTAAGGGTTGGCCAGGACTATAGTCGTGGCCAGAGACACTAAAGCATCAGTGTCCTGGCCTTCCCTCACAGAAAATTACATTTCACTGTTCATCATACCTGCTTCTTCAGGGTCGGGTCCCCCTGGGCACTTCCCAAGCGGCGATGGCCCTTCTCCGAGGCAACTCCCAGTAATTGAGACACAGTCCATAGTAACTTGAATGGTTTCTTTACTGATAACTTCACACAATATATCCACAGTTGGCACATCATAGGTTACACAGTCATCCTTACTTGTTTCCTCAGCTCTCCCTGCTTTGCTGACGCTTCCATATGGCACACGTCCGGACCGTCTTAGACTGTTTCCCCAGTTTCTTCCTGGCCTAACCTCGCCATGATGACAATTCCTTCTGCCTGTGCATCCAATCCATCTGTACGGTTCCCTGCGAAGATTCAACTTTCTTCTGTTCCTCACTCCAACCGACTCCCGCCCTAAAGGTGTCCGCTCAGGCTATGAGTCGCCCCATCTTCTCTCTACTGAACTGACCCACTGTATTGATGTCCAGTGGAAGTGGATAACGTGGGCTGTCGCTACTTAACGTTGTGCTGCTGCTGAGCCGTCCTAGGCCAATAGCCCATGTGGACACTTGGGGCACCCTGGCCCCGTCTGAACTAACTTCCCTTCTACTCTAACCTTAACTCCCGGCAGCCCCTCCTACACTTAACCCTATCCTACTACGAGTCCTACACACTAGAGTGCCCCCCTCTAGTGTCCAAAGGGAGCACTATGCTTTCCCTATTCTGTAAATGGAAATGCAGTAAACATTATCTCAATTATGTGCAAATAAATGCAGTAATACAATAAAACGTGAAGACAAAATGATGGTAATACCCAGAAAGGGTAGCAGTACCATTTCATACGTGCAGAGATACATGTAAACATGTAGCAATACCAGTTAGCACAGAGTAATAAACACAACAATGAACATTTTTACATAATCCCTTTACATAAACAATATACTGTTCTTTTTATGAATAATGGTCAATGTTTTTTTTTGTAGGATGCTGCCTGCTCAGTGCTGCTGACCACAATTCAGATTTTTAATTCTTCCTGTCATTCAAAAAGCCATAAAACAATAGAGGTAAGTATGTCCAAAGAGATTAGATCTGTATATGAAAGTATAGTACATATATTTATAACTGTATACATGCATATAGATACAAAATACAGAGCTTAAAAAATGCATTCATTGCCGCCATGTATGGTCCATGTTACAGTACCATGCCTTTCTATGCAGTCTATAGTGCTAAAAATGCCCCTTCTGTATTACTATGTTCCTCCGTGTAAAATAAAACAGCCCATACTCACGTATGATGCAGGTGTTGTTCCCAGGGCTCGTGTGACATTGTTATGTCATGTGAGCCCTGCAGCCAATCAGCAGTGACTATGGGCCGTTTCACTTCCACTTCCTTTAGACGAAATGACCCTCTGGAGGAAATACTGCTGCTTCTCTCACTTCCACCACATGTCAGTTTCATCTAATGGAAGTGCGAGTGAAGCTGCCCATTAGCGGCTGTTGATTGACAGCATTGCTCACGTGACATAGCAACGTCATGTAACCCCCGGGTGACCCGGTGACTAAATCGCTGGAATGGTGCCGGCACCAGAGGGAGGAATAAAGAACGTAAGAATGGGGTGTCTGAGTGCAGTCCCGTTAAAAGGAGTCTGTCAGTAAGATCAACCCTACTGAACCATATAAATGCACATGCAGGTTTTGACATTTAAACCAATAGACACACTTATGTCTGTTGCTGTATTCCTGAGAAATTAATGTTTTAAGTCATATGTAAATGAGGCTTTAAGTGCTCTGTGCATGGCAGAGCACATCCCAAGACTCTGCATCTCTAGGTTGTTCCCCCTCCCAGCACCAACTTCTTTAGCTTATTTGATAGCTTACTGTCTATGTGATGTCAAGCACCAGGGAAGGAAATTAGACTGAGCCATCGATCAAGATAAAGATGCTGGTGTCAGGCAGAGAAACAATCTCAAAAGGCAGAGGATTGTTAAGTGCTCTGTCAAGCCCAGAGCACTTAATACCTTCTTTCCATGGGAATTAAATGCTAATTTCTTGGGAATGCAACAACAAACAGATGATATATAGATGTCTATGGATTTAAAATTCAAAGACCTGCATGCGGTTTGTGTTGATTGATCTTACTGACAGGTTCCCTTTAAAGGATTACAGTATTTTTACATAATGAAATGGTCTAATATGTGAAAATTGTGCACACTGGGAAATAATACTTACTCAACCTCATTACCCCACTGCTGTCCTCCGATATACTGTTTACATTGACTGCAGAAGTCACAGTCTTCTTCTTACTACACATGATGTCTGCTGCCAATCACTGGTCCCAGGCCATATACCACTGCAGCTAATCATTGGTTGCTTATGTAACGTGGGGAATGTGGGCTCTGATATCTGCAGTCAATGCAAACAGTTTATTGGCAGGGGGCGCAGCACTGCAATACGATGAGAATTAGTGTCTGTGTAGAGGAGAGAGTCCCGGTAAAAGGGCCTGCCGTGTGTCTGGGCCGCAACTGAGGGGGCTGTCACCCCGGTTCCCAGGAGATATGTTCCCGGGGGGGGGAAGAATAGCAGGACAGGACCGACAGTCCATCAGAAAACATGGGGGTGGGACAAAGCGAGCAGAGGGAACCAGCTGAAGACTCTGGAGGGAGGAGCTTAGTTGGCGTCCCAGAGAGAGAGTGAGTCAACATCTTCAAGACCAGGGAGACGGAGGCTCACCTGACTGGGAGGGAGGACTGTGCCGAGCAGCATGAGGAGGAGACCGAGTGAGACTCGCAGCCTGTACAGCGAGACCCGTGGCCACCACTGCCCCGCTCCACACTGCGGCTGCGGCCTGTACGGCGAGACCCACGGCCTCCAGTGCCATGCTCAATACCGCAGCTGCGGCCTGTACAGCGAGACCCGAACGCCTCACCGCCCGATGGGGCAACCCCAGCGGAGGGGAGCCGGCCTGGGGCCTGTATCTTTTCCCCAGCACCAGGGTGTGGGAACACCCGAAGCCTGCGACAACTCTTCCTTGGCTGGACCCAGCGGCTCAGATGCCGATCAGACATCTCCCTGGACTACAACTCTGCAGGACATCAGAGATCGATAAGTGACATTTCGTTTGCGTTTATAGTTAATCCAAGGACCCGTAGCCGGCCCTAGTGTGGCCATATAGTTGCCACCCCTCGTCGTACTGTTTACCATTTTGTTACTTGTGTATTTGTGTCTGGATTCCCTGTGCGGAAAAACCATTGTTAGCTTTCCTCTCTCTCTCTCTCTCTATATATATATATAAGTCCAGTTTAACCCTTGCTCGGTCTCCAGTTCGTCACAGCATCATGCATACCTGCGAGTACCACATCTGTAGGAGTCATTTCACATATCTTAAACAACCTCTTGAAATGCAAGCAAGAAGCGGAGAGGTGAGAGACCCAAAACCCTTTAATTCTGCACAATAATATTATGTTCTCTCTAGGAAGCCAAAAGACAACTCAAAGTAGACACAGTAAACCTCAATGACATACTCAACAAGCACAAGAACGCCATTGATGACACAAATGCTGCTAAATTCACTACGGACATCCTAAGAAATGTGGAGAACTTAGTGCTGAAGTCTTTTGTGGATGCACCAAGGACCCAAACCATCAACACAACCCAGCTAGGTGAGTAGTTGTGTAACCTAATGAATATTAAAAAAAAAAATACTGTACTGTCATATAAAAATATACATATCATATCAGTATATATTTCTGTAGCCAATCCTCTTCTTTCCACCCACCATTTCCTTATCTCCGCTGTCCAATTACTGGTTTTACAGATCAAAATCAGTTATATAACTTAAGGGGTTATACATCCCTAATAAAAAAAAAATGCAAACAAAATCATCTAAAAAAATTAAAATATAAAATATTTACTCAACCAATCCTTGCTATTCCTGTTTAGCTCCTGCTCTTCCTGTTTCCGTACTTCGTATTCCAGTATCAGACTGGGACATTGACCAGTTACTGGCGGCGGTCACATGTCCTTCCCAGGCAGCACTCACTAGGTGCCAATGGGTTCTTATTTCAGCCACTACTTAATAAAAGAATTCTGACAGGACACATGTAGAGTATAGGATTAGAGAATTAGGGCAAGTAGAAGGGTCTATTGGGAGAAACCTGCCTCCAAGAAGGTGATGGCCAAAGTACCTGCTCCTAGTGCTATCCCAAATAGTTACGGTGCTGTTCCTGGCCGTTGTTAGGTGACGCACCTGAGAAGTAGTAAAAATCAAAAAAAACTTGGGAGCTGTTTAAGTAAAACTCACATTTACATGCAGTGTAAGAATTCTTGGCAGTTCCTTCTTGTAACAGAGCATAAGCTTTAATAAACAGAAGCAGAAAACAAAACAATGGATGGTAGCGTGGGTTTTACTCAAGCTTGGAGCTAGCTGATCCTTTGGCGTTTGGGCTGCACTCATCCCACTTTTTATAATAGTGTAGTATTCGAACGACTGCCAAACTACTTCATTACATTTACTAATAGGGTTACACCCCTATGGGGCTTGCAGACGTCCCCCTGCCTAGGGGGCAGGACAGAAATAAACTACATGGTAGGATTATTATTTCTCAATGAGCTACTGTCCATCCTTGGGCTGTTCCTTTCCTTAAGCTTATCCACTCTCACCTTCCAAAACTGTCTACTGGGGTGTGTGCAAAGGAAAGGGGTTTTCACAGCCTAACTAATTAAGATGGAGAACCAAATTGTGTAAAACAATGCAAAAACTAGTTTATGGTATATGTATAAAACTAAATGTACCTTCTATGCATTCTGTGGTTTTACGTATCAGATGTTAAGGGGTTGGAGATTTTACCCCTTTAAAGCCTCCATGTTGTTGCTCTACATGTATATACAGTCATATGTAAAAGTTTGGGCACCCCTATTAATGTTAACCTTTTTTCTTTATAACAATTTTGGTTTTTGCAACAGGTATTTCAGTTTCATATATCTAATAACTGATGGACTCAGTTATATTTCTGGATTCAAATGAGGTTTATTGTACTAACAGAAAATGTGCAATCTGCATTTAAACAAAATTTGACCGGTGCAAAAGTATGGGCACCCTTATCATTTTCTTGATTTGAACACTCCTAACTACTTTTTACTGACTTCCTGAAGCACTAAATTGGTTTTGTAACCTCATTGAGCTTTGAACTTCATAGCCAGGTGTATCAAATCATGAGAAAAGGTATTTAAAGTGGCCACTTGCAAGTAGTTCTCCTATTTGATTCTCCTATGAAGAGTGGCATCATGGGCTCCTCAAAACAACTCTCAAATGATCTGAAAACAAAGATTATTCAACATAGCTTTTCAGGGGAAGGATACAAAAAGTTGTCTCAGAGATTTAACCTGTCAGTTTCCACTGTGAGGAACATAGTAAGGAAATGGAAGAACACAGGTACAGTTCTTGTTAAGCCCAGAAGTGGCAGCCCAAGAAAAATATCAGAAAGGCCGAGAAGAAGAATGGTGAGAACAGTCAAGGACAATCTACAGACCACCTCCAAAGACCTGCAGCATCATCTTGCTGCAAATGGTGTCACTGTGCATCGGTCAACAATACAGCGCACTTTGCACAAGGAGAAGCTATATGGGAGAGTGATGCGAAAGAAGCCGTTTCTGCAAGCATGCCACAAACAGAGTCGCCTGAGGTATGCAAAAGCACATTTGGAAAAGCCAGTTACATTTTGGAAGAAGGTCCTGTGAACTGATGAAACAAAGATTGAGTTGTTTGGTCATACAAAAAGGCATTATGCATGCGCTGTATTGTTGACCGATGCACAGTGACACCATCTGCAGCAAGATGATGCTGCAGGTCTTTGGAGGTGGTCTGTGGATTGTCCTTGACTGTTCTCACCATTCTTCTTCTCGGCCTTTCTGATATTTTTCTTGGGCTGCCACTTCTGGGCTTAACAAGAACTGTACCTGTGTTCTTCCATTTCCTTACTATGTTCCTCACAGTGGAAACTGACAGGTTAAATCTCTGAGACAACTTTTTGTATCCTTCCCCTGAAAAGCTATGTTGAATAATCTTTGTTTTCAGATCATTTGAGAGTTGTTTTGAGGAGCCCATGATGCCACTCTTCATAGGAGAATCAAATAGGAGAACTACTTGCAAGTGGCCACTTTAAATACCTTTTCTCATGATTTGATACACCTGGCTATGAAGTTCAAAGCTCAATGAGGTTACAAAACCAATTTAGTGCTTCAGGAAGTCAGTAAAAAGTAGTTAGGAGTGTTCAAATCAAGAAAATGATAAGGGTGCCCATACTTTTGCACCGGTCAAATTTTGTTTAAATGCAGATTGCACATTTTCTGTTAGTACAATAAACCTCATTTGAATCCAGAAATATAACTGAGTCCATCAGTTATTAGATATATGAAACTGAAATACCTGTTGCAAAAACCAAAATTGTTATAAAGAAAAAAGGTTAACATTAATAGGGGTGCCCAAACTTTTACATATGACTGTATTTCATGTTTCTGTGCTACTCTTGTATAATATACTGTTTGGTTGCTGCACCATGTACATGTCTGTGTTAGGGCCACTAGATGGGGGCACTTAGTCCACTATTTGGTAGATATAGCTGTAGTACATATAAGAGTTAACTGTAGGAGGGGTTAGCTGGGGAATAAGCCAGGAAGGTCTCCCTTGAGTAGTCAGTCAGGGGCCAGATCCCTTAGTGCTCGGGTGGGCTATATGCCCGAGCTGCCTAATGATCCCATAATGTTCTAGCGTGTGCCCAGCCCAGCGTGTGCTGTGCCATGTACACAGGAAATAGCTAGGCACAGCAGAACCAGCAGTAGACAGAGGAAGAAAGGAAACAGAGGAATATTTGAAGGTCACCATAAACGTGTACGGGCAGATCGCTCCAAATGTGGCGGATAGCTTCGTGGGCCATCTGGGGTGAAACAGGCAGGAGAGTGCTACACCGTGGTGACGCTGTACAGGGAGGACACCGAAGGGCCATCTGAGACGCTCCGACCCACAGAAACTCTTAGTGACGAAGGAAACAGTGAAGGGAAAGAAGTAGTGATGTGCTCTATCTACTGTGATGGAAATGCTGGAAGTTACTTGGATGTGCTGTGTTCTGAAGGAAATAAATTTGTTCAATTAAGAGTTACCCTGGACTGCCACTCAATTCATTGGGATCCAGAAGCAGCAGCTGGCCAGCGCAGCACAGGAGACGCTGACAGCACAGTGAGCACTGAACACAAGATGCAATATCAGAAACACCTTTTTCATGTAGAGGGAGGCCAGGGTATCAGACACCTGAAAAGCTCAGCCACGACTACTGCCCTGGCCGACCTTTATAAGAACATAATAAAAAAATGGTACTTTGATGGTCTTAAAATTAGGTAAATACAATCTCAGATCAACATCAACATATGACAAATTACACCATGTCATTATCAGTTTAAAAAAACCTGTGCCTAAATGAAGAAACAGTGCGACAAAAATTAGGCACACTGACAGCTTTCATAGGGATTAAGAGGCTAAGAAGCCTCCAAATCTTACTAATCAAATGACCATGATTAATGGTTCCTCAGCAAGTGTGAAAACCTCCATAAAAGCAGAAGGTTAACAATTTGTTGGTCTAGATTATTCAGGTGCCTGTTAACACAATGCCAAGGAGGAAAGACATAAGAAATGATCTTGAAGAAGCAATTTTTCCTTCTCATCAATCTAGGAAGGGTTGTAATATTTTCCAAACAATGAGCAGTTCACCTCTCTATGTAGAGAAGTGGAAAACATTCAGACTAAATCACAATCTTCAAACACTCCACTTTACACTATAAAAAAAACCCATGTCAGTTAGGTTACAGAATGCAAAGATGGAACAAACTGAAAAATTTCTGAAGCAATGTCCTCTGGACAGAAGAGACCAGAGTGGAGATGTTTGACCATAATACTGTGCGATCCGTTTGGTGAAAACCAAGCACGGCACACACCTCATACTAACAGTCAGCAAGGTGGTGGAGGGTACATGATTTTGATTTGTATTACAGCCCAGGACCAATACACCTTGTAGTCATATTATGGCCCATGAATTCCTCTGTATACATCTAAGTATTTTAGAGTCTCATATGGGTCTCAAGTCTCAAGCTTGGCCATAACTGGGTCATGTAATGTGACAATGATCCCAACCTGTTGAAAAATAAAGAAATTGGGATGTTCAAATGGCCGAGTCAAAGTCCAAATTGCAACCGAATTTGATTGTTGTGGAGGAAGGTTAAGAGCTATGCAGAGACAAATGCCCACAATCCTCAATGAACTTAACCCTTCCATGCCAGAGCCTGTTTTCGCCTTTGTGATTGTCAGAATTGCAAAAATTGGCCCAATGTATCAGTAATTCTGAGATTGCTTTTTCGTAACATTGTAATTCATGATAGTGGTAAAATTTGTTCGCTATAACTCATATTTATTTCTGAAAATATTGGAAATTTGGAGAAAATTTTGAAAATTTCACAATGCTCAAATGTTTAATCTTTATGCCCTTAAATCAGAGTCATGTCACATAAAATAATTTATAAATAACATTTCCCGCATGTCTACTTTACATTAGCACAATTTTTGAAATATATGTTTTGTTATGAAGTTAGAAGGGTTAAAAATTGACCAGCGATTTTCATTTCTTCATAAAATTAACAAAAACATTTTTTTAGGACCACATCACATTTGAAGTGACTTTGAGGGGCCTATATAACAAAAAATGCCCAAAAGTGACAACTGTTATGATTGAGTCACAGAGGAGGAAAAAAACAAAACACAAACTCAGCCCAGTAAATCAGATAGGTTGGAAACTAGCAGATTGCAGACCCCTGATCCTATCACACAACTAGCAGTAGCCGTGGAGTTTTCCTACGGTGATCCTAGACACCTTGTCACAGCCGGAGATCTACACAAGCCTAAAGAGAAAAGAGAAAAACTGACTGCCCCAGAGCAGACCCCAAAGCAAAAGGCAGCCCCCAACATATAATGACGGTGAAGCAAGATGAAAACACTAGCACAGGTAGATAGGTTGAACAAACGATGGGGCCCAAGCTAACTAAGAAGGACAGGACAGAAAAGCTGCTGTCTGCAATCCGAGAAAACCCTGCCAAAAAATACTACCAACACAACTGATAAGAAAAAAGGACCCTGAAGTCACTAGACTTCAAACCCTATATCAGCACTCAGAATATTCTGGAAGCAGAGCAAAAGAGAACACTGATCAAGGAAAAAGAATCCCGCACACCCCCGGCCGGGGATGGCTGAACTCAAAAAACAAGGTAAACAAAACCAAAACTAATAAGTTCAATAGCAGAGCAAAAACTTATCTTTGGGAAGCAGGAATCAGACTGGTCTCCAAGAATGCAGCAGAGAAATCACCAGCGACTCAGAAGGGCGTCGGCTGCCTTATATCCAGTCTGTAGTTCCCGTTACCCAGTCACGATCCACCTGATCAGGTGTTTGGTTTCTTTCATCCAAATCATCCTCACTACCTTCCTTCACCAGAAGAGGGAGATCCTTGGACACAAAAGATGAATGAACAGATGATCTCACAACAGACAACATTCTAAAAACTACACCCGTCAAGGTGCTCAAAACCACATTCAAGAAATTTATTAATCCTTCAGGTGCTTCACAGGAAGTACCGTAATGGAATGTGGAAGGAAAAAATGAAGATTTAACTTTTTCCCACAAAAATGTTACTTTAGAACCAAATTTTTCATTTTCACAAGAGAAAATGCACCATAAAATGTGTTGTGCGATTTCTTCTGAGTACACCAATACCCCTTATGTGGTGGAAAACTACTGTTTCGGTGCACGGCAGGGCTCAGAAGGGAAGGAGCACCATTTAAGTTTTGGAATGCAAAATTGGTAGTAATCGATAGCAGACGCCATGTCACGGTTGGAGGGCCCCTGATGTGCCTAAACAGTAAAACACCCCACAAATTACCCCATTTTGGAAACTAGACCCCACAAGGAATTTATATAGATGTGTGGTGAGCACCTTGAACCCTCAGGGGCTCCACAGAATTTTATAATGTTGAGCCGTGAAAATTAAAAACCACAGTTTTCCCTCAAAAAATGTTATTTTAACCACAAACTTTATATTTTCACAGGGGTAGCAAGAAAAATTGGACCCCTAAATTTGTTGTGCAATTTCTCCGGAGTACACCGATATCACATATGTGGAGAAAAACTACTGTTTGCGCGCACGGCAGGGCTCAGAAGGGAAGGAATGCCATTAGACTTTTGTAATACAAAATTGTCATGAATCAATAGCTGACAACATGCCTCAACTGGAGACCCCCTGAGGTTCCTAAACAGTGGAAACCCCACAAAAAATGACCTCATTTTGAAAACTAGGCCCCCCAAGGACTTTAGATGTGTGGTGAGCATCTAGAACCCTAATGTGCTTCACAGAAATGTATAACGTTGAGCCGTGAAAGTAAAAAATCAAATTCTTCCCACAAAAATGTTGTTTTAGCCCAATTTGTTTAACGAGGGTAACAGAAGAAAATGGATGCCAAAATTTGTTGTGCAATTTTTACAGAGGACTCCCGTACTTGTTGGAAAACAACTGCTTGGGCACATGGTAGGGCTGGAAGGGCAGGAATAAGCGTTATTTTGCCTGGAATAGTCGCAGATACCATGTCACATTTAAAGAGCCGCTGACATGCCAAAATCCCCGCAGGTCACTAAACCTCTCAGGGAATTAATTAAGGTGTAGTAGTGAGTGTTTTTAACCCTCAGGCAATTCACAAACTTGTATAACATTGGGCTGAGTAAATGAAATATTACTATTTTTTCCACTAAAATGTTGCTTTGACCCCAAGTTTGCTATTTTAAAAAGGGGTAATAGGAGAAAACAGTACAATTTGTTATGTAATTTCTCCTGAGTGCATCAATACTCCATAAGTGGTTGAAAACTACTTTGAGGCACAGTGCAAAGCTCAAAAGTGAAGGAGCACTATATTACAGTGCAGATTTTGGTGCACTGGTTTGAGGGGACCATGTCACATTGGCAGAGCCCCTGGGATTCCACAACAGCAGAAACCCCCCATAAGTGACCCCATTTTACAAACTATACCTCTCAATTAATTCATCTAGGGGTGCAGTGATCATATTGACACCATAGGTGGGTCCCAGAATTTTATACCATTAAGCAGTGAAAAAAAAATAATTAGATTTTTACCACAAAAAATAGTTTTAGCTCCAGATTTTACATTTTCACATGGAAAAATGGTGTCGAAATGTGTCTCACAATTTCTGCTGAATGGGGCAATACCCCATATGTGGTTGTACAGTACTACTTAGCCACACAGCGAGACTCAGGAATGACGGAGCGCTATTTGACTATTGAAGAACAAATCATAGAATAGTTTGCGCACTCCATATACAGAAGTCCCTACATGCCAGAAGAGCAGAATACCCCCTCAAGTAACTCCATTTTGGAAATTTCACCCCTTTGGGAATTTATGTACAGGTGTAGTAACGATTTTGACTCCATAAGTGTTTTCCAGAAGCAAGTAGCATTTTATGTGGCTGAGTGAAAATTCCAAACTGCTGTTGTAGTGACCAGTACGCTGTAGTGACCAGTATGTTGTAGTGACTAGTGTTGAGCATTCCGATACCGCAAGTATCGGGTATCGGCCAATATTAGCTGTATCGGAATTCCGATACTTAGTTCCGATACTTTTTTCATATCGAATACCGGAATCGGAAGTTCCCATAATGCTAGGAGCCCGCTCGATTTGATTCAGCCAATGGGGATCCTCAGAAGTGTGGGCACATCCTGTTAGGCATGTAGGCATGTTAACTACTGACATGGCTGTGATTGGCTGCTGAAATGATGTCATGATGCACTATAAAAACCGCTGCAGCCTCCATTTCTGGTCACTCTGCTGTGAATTCAGTTAGGGACAGGCTGCTGTTGAAGACTGTGAGGGACAGTTAGAAATAGCGATCATCCAAAATATCTATTGCTCTACCCAGGCTACATAATCCACCACTGTAGAATTTTTGTAGCCCAGCAGCGCTGTTTTAATAGCTGTCTGCAAGGGCTGTGTGAGTGCAGACCCAAGCTGTGTAGTGTGTCCTGTAGGCACATCTGCTTGTAGGCCGGCCAGCGTGTGTCTCTGCCTCATACACATTTTTCTTTTATTGCTGCTTTTTTTTTCTCCTCTATAGTGTGCTTCCATATGTATCCATATACGTTGGTTGCAAACACTAAAGGAGTGGACAGCGGAGCCTTTCAGCAGCCTTTCAGTGCTATAGCCCATTTCTCTGCACTCTTTTTGGCTGTCTGATAGGTCTCTGTGTGTGAATGCAGCTCACGTTGCAGTGTGTTCTACAGCCACCGCTAGCTGTAGTCCGCTCAGCGTGCGTCACTGCCTCATACATAGTCCTTTTTTTGCAGCTAATTTAGCCAGATTTTTGCTCCTATATTAGTGTGCTTCCAACCGCATCCATTGTCATTGGTTGGTTGCAAACACTATATAGGATTAGATAGAGGAGCATTCTTGCTGGCTTGTGCCCTTCAGGGCCAGCCAGACTAGTATCACCCTATTTTTTGGAGCCTCATCAATTGCATTGTAGGTTAGCTTCCTGCATTGTAATCGCTCCAAAAAGTTTGTGATACTATAGCTTTCAAACTTTGGTCACATCCTTTTCTCCCCCCCCCCCCCCAAAAAGAAGGAAATAAAGTTCACCAAACACTCCACTTTACAGTTGTCTAGGCCACATTAGATCATATTAAAGTGTAGTACACACACTCTTAGCCAAATTAGTGTTTCTTATACTGGTTAGCAGGTGTTCAGGAATAAGAACACTAAGCCACCCCTTTTTTACTTTTCTGCCTATCTTTATCAGTCTACCAAGATGAAGAAGGCAGGGAGTAAGGCACGTGGTCGTGGCCGTGGAGTTTCAGCAGGGAGAGGACGGGGGGATTCAGCAGGGAGAGGACGTAGGGATTCGGTATCTGCTGCGGCCACCAGTGACCCGGCATCCCCCACTTTTACCAGGCAACAGTCCTTCATGCGCAGCTTTGTAGGACCTCGCCGTACCCCACTGCTGCGTGAAGAACAAATTGAAGCCGTTGTCGGATGGATGGCAGCTAACGCATCCACTTCAATGACTTCCGCATCCTCCCAAGGCCAGAGCACTGAAGAGCAACCATCTGTCTCTTCACCACCTGCCAAATTGCCCAGGCAGTCTGAGAGCCCTGGACAGGAGCCATCTCAATCTTTACTTCTGTTCTCAGAATCTGTTGGCTTGGAAAGAGGTGGCCAGCCAAGCAGCATTCTAGAGCGTGAAGAAGAGGGAGTATGCAGTGATGCGCAACTGTTTTGTCCCTCTGAATCTGAAGAGGCGGGTGGGCCAGTGCCTATTGTCAGCACACCTCAGTGCTCATCTGATGATGAGACTCAGTTGCCAATTTCTGGTGCGTACGGTGCTGGCGAGACAACCCAGGACCAGCCGGTGCTTGAAGAGGGGAGTGGAGATGATGAGGTCCTTGACCCATCATGGCGTCAGCCACAGGAAGGTGGTGGGAGCAGCTCTGAGGAAGAGATTCCCCGAATGGACAAAAGAGGAGGGAGAGGGCGGGGGCAGACTTGGTTGCCTGTAGCCTCCACTTTGGCACCCGTGAGGAGCAATCCTCTTCCAAAGCACAAAACGGGCGCTCCCAGGACTTGCAGTGCGTGGTCTTTTTTTGACAGTTGCAGATGACATTTGCTTTGTCAAATGCAAGCTGTGTCATCAGAAAGTGAAACGAGGGAAAAATGTGAGCAACCTCAATACCACAAATATGTGGAAACATGTGCGTACCAAGCACGAGGTGGAGTTACACAGACACACTGAAGATGTAGGCCAACCTTCAGCAGCACCTACCACCTCTTCAACTCGTGTTGGGGCCTCTTCCTCCAGATCACACACAGCTGGTTCGGCTTCCTCACTGGAACGCCATGGAAGAACCACTGCCACTGTTGTCCAGAGACCCAGTGAAATTCCACCCACTGAACCACGTTCGCAGTCATCAGCACACTCCCAGGCCACTCACCAGCAATCGGTAGCACAGGCATGGGAGAAAAAGCGGCCATACTCGGCAAACCATCCCCGAGCACTGGCTCTGAATGCCGGCACTGCCAAACTACTGGCCCTTGAGATGCTGTCATTCAGGCTGGTGGAGACTGACACCTTCTGGAACTTTATGTTATTGGCAGTTCCACAATACAATGTGCCCAGCCGCTTTTATTTCAGCAGGCAAGCCGTCCCTGCCCTGCAAAAGCATGTGGAGGGAAAAATTAAAAATGCGCTACTAAATGCCGTCAGTAGCAAGGTCCACCTCACCACCGATGCGTGGACCAGTAGCCATGGACAGGGACGATACCTTTCCCTCACTGCCCATTGGGTCAATGTTGTGGAGCCGGGTACAGACCTGGAGAGTGGCTCTGTACGTATTCTGCCAACTCCAAGGATTGCAGGAATGCAGTCTGTACATATTGAGTCCTCCTCCTACTGTAGTTTCTCGGAATCAGCACTGCATGAGCCTGTTAGGCCAGATATGAGCACAGGTGTGGCCAAACGTCAACAGGCCGTCCTTAAATTAATTTCTTTGGGGAATCGGAGCCACACAGCACAGGAGCTCTGGAATGCCATCAAGCAGGAGAGCGATGTGTGGTTTGTGCCAGCGAATCTCCAGCCAGGTTTGGTAGTGATTGACAATGGCCAAAATCTAGTGGCAGCTCTGGGCCTAGGCAACTTCACTCACATACCATGTCTGGCACACGTGCTCAATTTGGTCGTGCAGAGCTTTCTGAGGGACTATCCGGATCTTGATGCACTGCTGCACAAGGTTCGCCTAGAGTGTGCTCACTTGCGGCGTTCCAGCATGGCAAGATCGCGCATAGCATCTCTGCAACGCCGATTCCGCCTGCCAGAACATCGCATCATATGTGACCTCCCCACCAGGTGGAATTCAACGTTACATATGTTGGAGCGGTTGTGTAAGCAGCAGGCAGCAGTAATGGAGTACCAGCTGCATCAGGCGCAAACAAGTCGCACTGTGCGCCGGACACACTTCACCACCACTGAGTGGGCCACTATGAGGGACATCTGCCAAGTTTTGCGTGCCTTCGATGACTCCATGCGGATGGCCAGTGCAGATGATGCACTAATCAGCATGACTGTCCCCCTCATGTCTGCTTCAAAAAACCTTACAAGCACTAAGTGAGGAGGTTTTTGAAGAGGTCGAGGATGAGCAGTCAGAAATGCCATCTGCTTCTGGCAAGTCTGCGCAACGCACTTCCACACAAAGGCCCAGGCAGGGGACACTTAGTGAGGAGGATGACGAGGAGTCAATGGAGGAGGAGGAACACATCTCTCCAGAGGAGGGAGGTACACAAGGCTCTAGTAGTCAGTGTGTACAGCGAGGGTGGGGTGATGCTGAGCAGACAGAGATGCTGCCTCAAGCTGGGGACAGCGTTTCCGGTCCAGTTGGCAGTCTGCAGCACATGGTTGATTTCATGCTGCAGTGCTTGTTAAATGACCGCCGCATCGCCAACATTCTCCACACGGCTAATTATTGGGTGTACAACCTCCTAGATCCTCGCTACCGGGACAACTTACAAAGCCTCATACCACAGTTGAACCGGAAGCAAAAAGTGCGGGAGTACCAAGAAACACTTGTGCAGGCCATCATGTTCTCCATTCCCCCCGCAAGTGTTGCTGGTAGTGCTTTTCAAAGCAGCCATGTGGGTAGAGGCAGTGGAGGAAGCTCTGCACAAAGAGGTAGCAGAGGCAATGCTGCAGGACAAGGCAAGGCCAGTATGGCCCAAATGTGGAAAAGTTTTGTGGGACAGCCACAAACGGCTACACCATCACAGACGGCTCCAGTCAGCAGGAGGCAACGTTTCCGTCAGATGGTGACAGACTACTTGTCTTGCCCTGTTAGTGTTCTCCCAGACGGCTCTTCCCCATTCAAGTATTGGGTCTCTAAGCTGGATACATGGCCAGAGCTTAGCCAGTATGCATTGGTGGTGCTGGCTTGCCATGTTGCCAGTGTATTATCGGAACGTGTCTTTAGTGCTGCAGGTGGTGTGGTAACAGACCGTCGCACGCGACTATCCGCCGATAATGTTGACCGGCTTACTTTTCTGAAAATGAACAAGGCCTGGATCTCACCTGAATTTGCCAGTCCTCTTCCAGAATAAATAATTGGCTGGCAACAGGATCCAGGTCTCCTGTTGTGTTTATGTTTCTATGACCTGAACTTTATTTCCTGGGCTACAGCAACGCCCGTTGTTGCTCAGAAGTGCTGTCCACACAGACAAAACACTCGTTCATGTGTAAGTGGGGTTCGGTAACGTCAGCTGATCCCCTGCTGTGTGTATGGCAAAGTGTCCTGCTCACTCCACAGTCAAACAACCGCAGATTTACATCGGGCTCCAAGTAGGCCTCGGCCTTCTACCTGATTTTCCCTGGGCTCCGACACCGCCAGTTGGTGCTCAGAAGTGCTGTCCGCACAGACAAAACACTCGCTCATGTGTAAGTGGGGTTCGGTAACGTCAGCTGATCCCCTGCTGTGTGTACGGCAAACTATCCTGCTGCCTCCAAATTCAAACAACGTCTTATCTTAAACTGCCTCCAAGTAGGCCTCAGCCTACAAAATGACTATCCCTGGGCTTCAACATCATCAGTTGTTGTTCAGAAGTGCTGTCCACACAGAAAAAAAAAACAAAAAACACTCGTTCATGTGAAAGTGGGGGTCAGTAACGTCAGCTGATCCCCTGCTGTGTGGAGGGCAAAGTGTCCTGCTCCCTCTAAAGTCAAAATACCTCAGCTTTACACCTGGCTCCTAGTAGGCCTCGGCCTGCACTCTGATTGTCCCTGGGCTCCAACAATGCTAGTTGGTGCTCGGAAGTGCTGTCCACACAGAAAAAACACACTTGTTCATGTGAAAGTGGGTTCAGTAACGTCAGCTGATCCCCTGCTGGGTGGAGGGCAAACTGCTGCTGCCTCCAAATTGTAACTACTTCAGATTTAAACATTCTCTGATTTGGCCTCTGTCTCCACTCTGTCTCTAGTATTTCCCCTGACCTCCAACACCGCCAGTTCCTGCTCACAGTTGCCGTCCACGCATTCCACATGTGTTCCTGGTGTTCTGTTACGTGAGCAGATCCCCCAATGTGTGTCCGCCACTGTCTCCTGCGCTGTCCACCTTCCCACTGCAAGCAGTGGGAAGGTGGACAGAGCAGGAGACAGTGGCAGATACACATCAGGGGATCTGCCGACATTACAGAACCCCAGTAACCCAGGAACACGTGTGGATTGGGTAGACGGCTGCTGTACGCATAAACTGGCGGTGTTGGTGGTCACGTGAATCCTAGAAACAGAGTGGAGACAGATGCCTAATTGGAGCACGTTGACAGTCTGTTGTAGCCTACAAACAATCAAAAACAGCCACCAAGTAGGCCTCGGCCTGCACCATGATTGTCCCTGGGCTCCAACAACGCCAGTTGGTGCTCGGCAGTGTCTTTGGCACGGGTACTCTCTGTTGCCCAGCCTGGTTCCAGCACGCCAGCTGTTTCTGGGTAGTGTCAAGGTCACTATGCCACCAATCCGTTGTCCTGTCGTCTTGCGGCCGGGTTAGCCGACTCTACGGTGCCTGCAGTTTAGGTGACTCCTATGTGGTCTGCGGGAACTGGCACTGAAGGCTGGATCCGTAGTGCCAATGGGACATGGACCCCCTGTAGGACTGTGGGTTTCGGCAACTGCGGCCGGCTTGCGGCCTGGCTACTTTGCTTTGAATGGGTACCTTCTGCTACCCATCCGGGTGCCAGCACTCTCTGCTGGTTCTCGCCACAGCCTTTGGCCTAGGTGCCTCCATCTCGGTATCCGAGGTCCAGCACCGTCAGCTGGTCCTTGGTAGTGCCTTTTAGCACAGGTAACTTCTGCTTAGTAACCGTGGTCCAGCACCGTCAGTTGGTCCTCGGTAGTGCCATTGGCTCTTGTTCCTTCTGCTACCCATCCGGGTGCCAGCACTGTCTGCTGGTTCTCGCCACAGCCTTTGGCCTAGGTGCCTCCATCTCGGTATCCGAGGTCCAGCACCGTCAGCTGGTCCTTGGTAGTGCTTTTTAGCACAGGTACCTTCTGCTTAGTAACCGTGGTCCAGCACCATCAGTTGGTCCTCGGTAGTGCCATTGGCTCTTGTTCCTTCTGCTACCCATCCGGGTGCCAGCACTGTCTTGTGCTTCTCGCCAGTTTCTCAGCCTTCTTGTACCTTCTGCTACATTTCCAAGATCAAGCTTTTTGAAATTGTCTTTGGTAATCCTTATTGATCTCCATGACGACGACCCTGATGACGACAATCCTGAAGACCACACCAAAGAAGACCAGAAATATGACCCTAAATAATAACACCAAGAGGACAAAGAACATGAAGACAACCACCAAGATACAGAACAAAAGACAGAAGAACAAGAAGCAAAAGCAGAAGAACATTAAGCATAAGACTAAAAATCATCATAGAAGAAATCAAAATTATAAGCAGAAGAAGACTAAGCAGTCAATGGGGGCGAGTCCGTTCCTCCTCGTGGTGCCCCTGGAAAATGCCTGCTGCTGCAGGCCAAACTGAACGCGGACAAATCCTGTTGTAAATCTTTTGTGACAGGCAGAACGTAAGGTGTAATCTTATAACTTTTATAGATAAGTACTACAGGAATGCCTGTCACCATAAGAAAATGAAGACAAAGAAGAATAGGAAGAAGATGAAGAAATAGCATATTAAAATTAATAATAGCTGAATAAGAAGAATATGAAGAATGGAAAAAAGAATTAATGGGAAGAAGATGAAGAAGAAGAAGATGAATAAGGTGAAGAAAAAGTTGATGAAAAAAATGCTACTGCTGCGGATCATGAAGGAGAAAGTGTGGGAGAAGTACAAAAGAAGGTGAAGAGCATGGAAGTTGTGAAACATACATATCTGACAAAATATAAAAAAGGTTAACATAGTCAATATCTTTTTAACTCCGAATGTCTTGAAAAAAAAAAATTGGAATTAATGCTATGCCATGTGATTTGAATAAACCACTATGCCTTTAATGTCTCCTCCACCTCACACAATACATTCTACATGATTCTTATTTGTTTTCAATTACAGTCATGGCCAAAAGTATTGACACCCCTGCAATTCTGTCAGATAATACTCAGTTTCTTCCTGAAAATGATTGCAAACACAAATTCTTTGGTATTATTATCTTCATTTAATTTGTCTTAAATGAAAAAACACAAAAAGAATTGTCCTAAAGCCAAATTGGATATAATTCCTCACCAAACATAACAAAGAGGGTGGACAAAAGTATTGGCACTGTTCGAAAAATCATGTGATGCTTCTCTAATTTGCGTAATTAACAGCTCCTGTAACTTACCTGTGGCACCTAACAGGTGTTGGCAATAACTAAATCACACTTGCAGCCAGTTGACATGGATTAAAGTTGACTCAACCTCTGTCCTGTGTCCTTGTGTGTACCACATTGAGCATGGAGAAAAGAAAGAAGACCAAAGAACTGTCTAAGGACTTGAGAAACCAAATTGTGAGGAAGCATGAGCAATATCAAGGCTACAAGTCCATCTCCAAAGACCTGAATGTTCCTGTGTCTACCGTACGCAGTGTCATCAAGAAGTCTAAAGCCCATGGCACTGTGGCTAACCTCTCTAGATGTGGCCGGAAAAGAAAAATTGACAAGAGATTTCAATGCAAGATTGTGCGGATGTTGGATAAAGAACCTCCACTAACATCCAAACAAGTTCAAGCTGCCCTGCAGTCCGAGGGTACAACGGTGTCAACCCATACTATCCGTCGGCATCTGAATGAAAAGGGACTGTATGGTAGGAGACCCAGGAAGACTCCACTTCTTACCCCGAAACATAAAAAAGCCAGGCTGGAGTTTGCCAAAACTTACCTGAAAAAGCCTAAAACATTTTGGAAGAATGTTCTCTGGTCAGATGAGACAAAAGTAGACCTTTTAGGGCAAAAGCATCAACATAGAGTTTACAGGAGAAAAAAAGAGGCATTCAAAGAAAAGTACACGATCCCTACAGTCAAACATGGCGGAGGTTCCCTGATGTTTTGGGGTTGCTTTGCTGCCTCTGGCACTGGACTGCTTGACCGTGTGCTTGGCATTATGAAGTCAGAAGACTACCAACAAATTTTGCAGCATAATATAGGGCCCAGTGTGAGAAAGCTGGGTCTACCTCAGAGGTCATGGGTCTTCCAGCAGGACAATAACCCAAAACACACTTCAAAAAGCACTAGAAAATGGTTTGAGAGAAAGCACTGGAGACTTCTAAGGTGGCCAGCAATGAGTCCAGACCTGAATCCCATAGAACACCTGTGGAGAGATCTAAAAATGGCAGTTTGGAGAAGGCACCCTTCAAATATCAGGGACCTGGAGTAGTTTGCCAAAGAAGAATGGTCTAAAATTCCAGCAGAGCATTGTAAGAAACTCATTGATGGTTACCGGAAGCAGTTGTTCGCAGTTATTTTGGCTAAAGGTTGTGCAACCAAGTATTAGGCTGAGGGTGCTAATACTTTTGTCCAGCCCATTTTTGGAGTTTTGTGTGAAATGATCAATGTTTTGCTTTTTGCTTCATTCTCTTTTGTGTTTTTTCATTTAAGACAAATTAAATGAAGATAATAATACCAAAGAATTTGTGTTTGCAATCATTTTCAGGAAGAAACTGAGTATTATCTGACAGAATTGCAGGGGTGTCAATACTTTTGGCCATGACTGTATGTAGAATTAGCCAACAAGGAAATAAAGGGCTTTTTTAAATTCCGATACCGGAAGTCCCATTGACTTGAATGGGACTTCCGGTATCGGAATCGGCGATACCCGATATTTTTTTCGTATCGGGCGATACCATCTGATACGATATTTTTGGGTATCGAATGGTATCGCTCAACACTAGTAGTGACCAGTATGTTATGTGCAGCTCATGCGTCTCGAGACATGCACCCGTAAATTAGGCGGGATCTCATCACTGAAGTCAAAATGAAAAGTAAGCCAGCTCACCAGCCACCTGCGCATATCCTCGGAACCCCGTGCAGACAAACGTGGAAACGAACAAGGCAAAAGAAGAATTGGTTCCAGCTGCGTATAAAATCCTTTTCTTCTTTATTGAAAAAACGTATTAAAATGCACAAATAGCTTATGCGCTCTCCACAGGTGCCAAAACAAACAGAGGCTACGCGTTTCGACCTTGTCGGTCTTTAACCAAGCCATACTAGTACATATACAGATTATCTCTATATAGAAAATTGTAACCAATCACAACACAATAGTATATCACATGACAGATAAGCAGGTCCTATACAAAATTTAAAAGCATTAACCATGATATTTAGGCTATGTGCACACGGTGCGGATCCTCCCGTGGATTTTTCCGAGCAGATTTTAAGAAATCCGCAGGTCAAATGACATGCATTTTTCCTGCTGATTTCTTCCTTTTTTTGCGGTTTTACTGCCGTTTTTGTGCGGTCTTCCACCTCCAGAGTTGAAGAATGGAGCAGGTGGAAAACTGCAGCAAAGCCGCACAAAAAAGTCACATGCTGCTTTTTTTTCCACCGCACAAAAACCGCGTGGAAAAATCCACAGCGGATTTTTTTTTTTCATTGGCTATAATGGTACTGTACATCACCTGCAGTTCTGCTGCAGATCCGCAGGGCCAAATCCGCTGCGGATCCGCAGTTGAAACCGCACCGTGTGCACAGGGCCTTAAGGTACAAAACAAACAGAAAAATGAATGAATAAAAAAAATGAACAAAAAAAAAAAATAAATAAATAAAAACATGATAAATTAACAATAATGTAGCATTAAATCATTTCTTTTGTTGAGACGACCAGGGATTCTAGTGTTTGAGCGGTAGATCCAATAAGCTTCTCTGGTAAGGAGACGCCGTCTGGCATCCCCTCCCCGAAAAGGTATGGTGACACGTTCTATTCCCTGTACCCGAAAATGCGCTGTATTGCGAGCATGCTGGGATATGAAATTGTAAGAAGCTGCTGGGATTACGATCTGTATTGTTGGTATTCTTAGTGATATTAATATGTTCCCTAATTCGTGTTTTTAGTGTCCTAGAAGTACAACCTATATATGATACATTACAAGCTTTGCAGTCTATTTTGTATACAACATTGGACGAATTGCAATTAATATAATTTTTTACTTTAAAATTGACCGTGTTATCCGTAGTTGAGAAATTTTTTTTAAATAAATGCGTATTTGCACGTCTTACAATTTAGACCCGCATTTAAAAAATCCAGTGCAGTTCAACCAATTTTTTGGGGATTTTTTATCCAGAAAAAATAAACTTGGAGATAATTTGTTCCCCAATGTAGGAGCCCTTCTTGATACCACATTAATACTAGGGGTTAAAATACTGGCTAATTTGTCATCTTCAAATAGAATTGGAAGATATTTAGCTGCAATTTTTCTGATCTGCGTAGCCTCTGTCTGTTATGGCACCTGTGGAGAGCGCATAAGCTATTTGTGCATTTTAATACGTTTTTTTTTTTCAATAAAGAAGAAAAGGATTTTATACGCAGCTGGAACCAATTCTTCCTTTGCCTGGGATCTCATCACTACAGAAATGCCGAACATGTGGTTTAGGCGCACTGTGGGGCATTTGGATTTGGGAGTGCAGAATTTGTTGGATTTCTTTTGGAGGGGTGAGGAGCCGTAGCACTTTTCCAGAGCCTTTGTACTACAGTAATGTGGAAGCCCCCTATATTTCCGTTAACAGATGATAGACCGGAGTAGGGACTTGCTTTTTTGTGGATTGTGTTGATGCTTTTATTGGGAACATTTTACTTAATATTTGGGATCACATTTATCCAACGCTATACACTCAGCACTTACTTTGGGGTTTCCATCTAAAAATATCCAAATGACATGTTTTGGTCAATTAACCGAGGTTACCAGATGACAGTGAGGTGCCAGAGTACAGCTGCCTTACGAGGTCTATGAGAAAGAGAGAGAAAGAGAGAGAAAGAGAGAGAAAGAGAGAGAAAGAGAGAGAAAGAGAGAGAAAGAGAGAGAAAGAGAGAGAAAGAGAGAGAAAGAGAGAGAAAGAGAGAGAAAGAGAGAGAAAAAGAATACTGCAGCTTTGTAAAAACTGCTGTATCTTACCCCACTGCTGGATCCTTAGCTGTACTGCCAGTGCCATACAGTCCATAGCGGAAGCCCACACAGCCGCAATGGGACCTGTGAGCTGGATACAGAGAAAGGTGTATAGAATGGTGAATCAGGGGGCTGAAGGCCCTGTGGTTCGCCATTTACTGCAGCATGTACCTGTGAGTCGGAGACTCTGTTCACCACGTCACTACATCGCACCTGCTATGCTGAAACCGCAGCACTCACACTACACAGACCAGAGCTGCACACTGGTGTAACAGGGCACAGTGAGTAGTGTTTTTCCATTTTTAGATTTTAAAACGTCAATAATATATCTGAATATAAATGTCAGTGATATATCTTTACGGCGATTCCACAGAAATTTGTTTTATTCAACATGGAGAAGGAGATTACCATACAATGTGCTGCAATGTGTGGTCTATGTTTACAGACGTAAAAAAAAAAAAAAACACATGTTCACACTAGCCACTCAACAGAAAAAAAAACAAAGACAGAAACATAATGATTAAATAAATAAAAACATAGTGCATGAAAATAACATACGGTATTTAGTTAACATTTTTTTTATTTAAAAAAATGTGAAAGTCATCCCGCCTCGTCACGGTGACTGTAATTGGGACGGTCCTAACTCCAATATTGAAAACCTTACCGTTCATCAGGTGACATGCATGTGAATAAGGGCTGAGACGGATTGAGCCCAACTAGCGGACCCATAGCCAAGGGAGACCACATCAATAATGCCCAGCTCAAGAGAAAGGCAAGCCACACCTTTATATGCACATAATGCAGACAGACAGAAAACCCCCCAGAGGTATGAACTGGGATATAAATTGGTGTGCATGCAGCGTGTAAGCGCATGTTCACATTAGCCACTTAACAGAAAAAAACAGACAGAAACATAATGATTAAATACCCTGTAGTAAATAAATAAATGGTATAGTGCATAATAGTTTTTAATATTAGAGTTAGGACTGTCCCAATTATGGTTGCCTTGACGAGGCGGGATGGCTTTCGCATTTTTTTAATCAAAAAACATGTTAACTAAATACTGTATATTATTTTCATGTACGATGCTATTTATTTACTGGAGGGCAATAAGGCCCTGTGCACACAGTGCGGATTCTGCTGCGGATCTGCGGCGGATTTGCCGCTGCGGATCTGCAGCAGAACTGCAGGTGATGTACAGTACCATTAAAGCCTATGTAAAAAAAAACAAAAAAAAAAAAACGCTGTGCACATGTTGAGGTTTTTTCCGCGCAGTTTTTGTGCGGAAAAAAAAAAGCAGCATGTGACTTCTTTTGTGCAGTTTTGCTGCAGTTTTCCACTTGCTCCATTCTACAAATCCACAGGTGGAAAACCGCACAAAAAAGTAAGAAATCCGCAGGAAAAATGCAGGTCATTTGACTTGCGGATTTAGTAAAATCTGCGCGGAAAAATCCGCTGGAGGATCCGCACTGTGTGCACATAGCCTTAATCATTATGTCTCTATGTTTACATACTTGACAGAGGAAAAGACAAACTTTACGTGTCAGAAATGCAAGCTTGTGACTCTGTTAGAGGAAAAGGTGCAAAGTCTTGAGGAGAGAATAGCTACACCGAAGCTCATCTAAGATGAGGATTTCCTTGACAGAGCAGAAGAATCTCTTCAATTTTGCAAGGGACGAACTTTTCAGTGTTCCTGCAGAAGCTAATGACAGAGTAGAAATAACTATTCAGAATGTTCAAAGAGATCAACTTTCAATGTATCTGCAGAAGAGAAATGGAAGCATATGACCCAAAGAAGCAGGAGGATGAGGAGGCAGTAAGCACCCAAACCGCTGAAGAACTGCTAACAGGCTCTCACTCAGGACAACTATGAATAAGTATGTGAGCAGCTGCAGTAATGGATAGGAGGCAGAGCAAGGGTTAACAGACTTATTAACAGGGGTATACACCACGCAGGGAGGAAATGGGTTAAGCAGGGGGGTTTAGAGGTGATATTAGCACGGTATGAGTGTGTGTGATGTAAAAGGTAAGCCAATGTTCATGAAAGGGTTAACTTATCAGTCCGCCGGGTTGCTGGCTGCAGAGCCTTAGGTTACAACGGTGGCCCCGACGCAGCTAGCGTGTGATGACTCCGGTGTCATCCTGAAGAAGTTGGTGGTCCGGTTCTCGGTGATGGTGTTGAGTCCTCGTTGTCTTAAGCGGGGTCCTGAATCCAGCACAGTCTGTAACACTGCCAGAGCAAGACTCAAGTCGGCAGTAGTATCCGGGTGAGGAATGACACAGTTTTAAATGAGTCACCCAGTCTGTATTAGGTGGCATGCGCACAGTAACCACCGGCCCGGAGAGTCTGTAACTTTCGGTCACGGGAGACAAGGGGCACACGGCAGTACTCTGTCCTCAGTCAGTGTACCTGGACGCAGGGAATCTACAGTGCGAGCCTGCGCTATCACAATGCTCTGAGGATGGAGCAGCAAGCTTCCCCTGCTGTGCGCTCTGTCTTCCTGCCAATTCTGCTCCCCCTTTTCCGGGCACAGGACCTTTTATCATCGTCACGCCCCCTCCTTTCAAGTTCAAAGGTCGGTCTGGGTTGGAAAGCTTTCCCCCGACCCAACAATGGTGACAGCCCTGACAGTTCCGGAACTGGCGCAAGAGAGGTACTCCCGGTCCCGTCCATCTTCTTACAAGTACATCAAAAAAGTGTTTGATGAGTAGAGGCCCTTGATATGTTGGGGACTGTGGAGGCCTTCATCTTGAGTGTGAGGCTGTATATTCATATCAGGGCAGTGAAGTCTCTTATAATAAGTAGGATGCTGTCATGCTCAGTATGGGGGCTGTAGAGCCACTCATACTGAGTAGAGGTTTGTGGTGGCCCTCATTCTTAGTAGGGGTTTATAGAGGCCTTCATACGAACTTGGGGTATCATACCAAAAGGTCATCATACTGTGTTGGGGCCATAAACCTGTGTGTGTTGGGGAGAGATTGTGGAGATATCATACTATGGGGGGCAATTTAGGGACATTCTGCTGTGGGGTTATTATATTATGTTGATGGCACTGTGGGGCCATCATTCTTTGCTGGAGGAACTGTGGAGTCGTCGCATACTATACTGTACATATAAAAAGTGGGGGGATTCACTGTGGGAATACCATACTCAGTGTGTGAGGGTGCAGGCATTTTTGAGAGATCCATACTCTGAAGTGGCCATAAAAGGGTTATCGGTGGTGAGAACATTAAAATGATTATTTTATTATTTATTTATATAGCGCCACTCAGTGGCGGATTATAATGAGGTCAATTTGGGCAGTTGCCCCGGGCCCAGTGGGGTTAAGGGGCCCACAGCCCAGGCCAGTAAATTGCCCCATTATAATCCGCCACCGCGCAGGGCCGGATTATAGGCAGGACAGGCGAGGCTTCAGCCCCGGGGCCCCCACCACAAGAGCTTCTAAGGGGGCCCCCACCACATTCCTGCTGGCTGCTGCAATGGCACTCCATCTTCTCCCCACCTAAAAGTGAGTGACCGTGGGGGCGGCATTATGTGCTCTGCTACCAGCAGCATCTACAAGTAGCGTGAACGCTGATGCTGCTGGTAGCGTGCAAAGGCTTGTGATGAGATCACAGGAGGTAAGGTGTCAGGGCCTGCGATCATGTGACCCCTGTCTCCTCCCCTCCTGTGACCTCATCACAGGTCCTGTGCGCACAGCACAGAGCACTGAGAGCAGCCATGTATGTGGAGTGCGGCTCTGCGGGTGGAGGTCTGTGCTGGAGGCCCCATTATTCTCTATGTGGAGTGCGGCTCTGCGGGTGGAGGTTGGTGCTGGAGGCCCCATTATTCTCTATGTGGAGTGCGGCTCTGCGGGTGGAGGTCGGTGCTGGAGGCTCCATTATTCTCTATGTGGAGTGCGGCTCTGCGGGTGGAGGTCGGTGCCGGAGGCTCCATTATTCTCTATGTGGAGTGCGGCTCTGCAGGTGGAGGTTGGTGCTGGAGGCCCCATTATTCTCTATGTGGAGTGCGGCTCTGCGGGTGGAGGTCGGTGCTGGAGGCTCCATTATTCTCTATGTGGAGTGCGGCTCTGCGGGTGGAGGTCGGTGCCGGAGGCTCCATTATTCTCTATGTGGAGTGCGGCTCTGCGGGTGGAGGTCGGTGCTGGAGGCTCCATTATTCTCTATGTGGAGTGCGGCTCTGCGGGTGGAGGTCGGTGCCGGAGGCTCCATTATTCTCTATGTGGAGTGCGGCTCTGCAGGTGGAGGTCGGTGCCGGAGGCTCCATTATTCTCTATGTGGAGTGCGGCTCTGCGGGTGGAGGTCGGTGCCGGAGGCTCCATTATTCTCTATGTGGAGTGCGGCTCTGCAGGTGGAGGTCGGTGCCGGAGGCTCCATTATTCTCTATGTGGAGTGCGGCTCTGCGGGTGGAGGTCGGTGCCGGAGGCTCCATTATTCTCTATGTGGAGTGCGGCTCTGCGGGTGGAGGTCGGTGCCGGAGGCTCCATTATTCTCTATGTGGAGTGCGGCTCTGCGGGTGGAGGTCGGTGCCGGAGGCTCCATTATTCTCTACGTAGAGTGCGGCTCTGCGGGTGGAGGTCGGTGCCGGAGGCTCCATTATTCTCTATGTGGAGTGCGGCTCTGCGGGTGGAGGTCGGTGCCGGAGGCTCCATTATTCTCTATGTGGAGTGCGGCTCTGCGGGTGGAGGTCGGTGCCGGAGGCTCCATTATTCTCTATGTGGAGTGCGGCTCTGCGGGTGGAGGTCGGTGCCGGAGGCTCCATTATTCTCTATGTGGAGTGCGGCTCTGCGGGTGGAGGTCGGTGCCGGAGGCTCCATTATTCTCTATGTGGAGTGCGGCTCTGCGGGTGGAGGTCGGTGCCGGAGGCTCCATTATTCTCTATGTGGAGTGCGGCTCTGCGGGTGGAGGTCGGTGCCGGAGGCTCCATTATTCTCTATGTGGAGTGCGGCTCTGCGGGTGGAGGTCGGTGCCGGAGGCTCCATTATTCTCTATGTGGAGTGCGGCTCTGCGGGTGGAGGTCGGTGCCGGAGGCTCCATTATTCTCTATGTGGAGTGTGGCTCTGCGGGTGGAGGTCGGTGCTGGAGGCTCCATTATTCTCTATGTGGAGTGCGGCTCTGCGGGTGGAGGTCGGTGCTGGAGGCTCCATTATTCTCTATGTGGAGTGCGGCTCTGCGGGTGGAGGTCGGTGCTGGAGGCCCCATTATTCTCTATGTGGAGTGTGGCTCTGCGGGTGGAGGTCGGTGCTGGAGGCTCCATTATTCTCTATGTGGAGTGCGGCTCTGCAGGTGGAGGTCGGTGCCGGAGGCTCCATTATTCTCTATGTGGAGTGCGGCTCTGCGGGTGGAGGTCGGTGCCGGAGGCTCCATTATTCTCTATGTGGAGTGCGGCTCTGCAGGTGGAGGTCGGTGCCGGAGGCTCCATTATTCTCTATGTGGAGTGCGGCTCTGCGGGTGGAGGTCGGTGCCGGAGGCTCCATTATTCTCTATGTGGAGTGCGGCTCTGCGGGTGGAGGTCGGTGCCGGAGGCTCCATTATTCTCTATGTGGAGTGCGGCTCTGTGGGTGGAGGTCGGTGCCGGAGGCTCCATTATTCTCTATGTGGAGTGCGGCTCTGCGGGTGGAGGTCGGTGCCGGAGGCTCCATTATTCTCTATGTGGAGTGCGGCTCTGCGGGTGGAGGTCGGTGCCGGAGGCTCCATTATTCTCTATGTGGAGTGCGGCTCTGCGGGTGGAGGTCGGTGCCGGAGGCTCCATTATTCTCTATGTGGAGTGCGGCTCTGCGGGTGGAGGTCGGTGCCGGAGGCTCCATTATTCTCTATGTGGAGTGCGGCTCTGCGGGTGGAGGTCGGTGCCGGAGGCTCCATTATTCTCTATGTGGAGTGCGGCTCTGCGGGTGGAGGTCGGTGCCGGAGGCTCCATTATTCTCTATGTGGAGTGCGGCTCTGCGGGTGGAGGTCGGTGCCGGAGGCCCCATTATTCTCTATGTGGAGTGCGGCTCTGCGGGTGGAGGTCTGTGCTGGAGGCTCCATTATTCTCTATGTGGAGTGCGGCTCTGCGGGTGGAGGTCGGTGCTGGAGGCTCCATTATTCTCTATGTGGAGTGCGGCTCTGCGGGTGGAGGTCGGTGCTGGAGGCCCCATTATTCTCTATGTGGAGTGCGGCTCTGCGGGTGGAGGTCGGTGCTGGAGGCCCCATTATTCTCTATGTGGAGTGCGGCTCTGCGGGTGGAGGTCGGTGCCGGAGGCTCCATTATTCTCTATGTGGAGTGCGGCTCTGCGGGTGGAGGTCGGTGCCGGAGGCTCCATTATTCTCTATGTGGAGTGCGGCTCTGCGGGTGGAGGTCGGTGCCGGAGGCTCCATTATTCTCTATGTGGAGTGCGGCTCTGCGGGTGGAGGTCGGTGCCGGAGGCTCCATTATTCTCTATGTGGAGTGCGGCTCTGCGGGTGGAGGTCGGTGCCGGAGGCTCCATTATTCTCTATGTGGAGTGCGGCTCTGCGGGTGGAGGTCGGTGCCGGAGGCTCCATTATTCTCTATGTGGAGTGCGGCTCTGCGGGTGGAGGTCGGTGCCGGAGGCTCCATTATTCTCTATGTGGAGTGCGGCTCTGCGGGTGGAGGTCGGTGCCGGAGGCTCCATTATTCTCTATGTGGAGTGCGGCTCTGCGGGTGGAGGTCGGTGCCGGAGGCTCCATTATTCTCTATGTGGAGTGCGGCTCTGCGGGTGGAGGTCGGTGCCGGAGGCTCCATTATTCTCTATGTGGAGTGCGGCTCTGCGGGTGGAGGTCGGTGCCGGAGGCTCCATTATTCTCTATGTGGAGTGCGGCTCTGCGGGTGGAGGTCGGTGCCGGAGGCTCCATTATTCTCTATGTGGAGTGCGGCTCTGCGGGTGGAGGTCGGTGCCGGAGGCTCCATTATTCTCTATGTGGAGTGCGGCTCTGCGGGTGGAGGTCGGTGCCGGAGGCTCCATTATTCTCTATGTGGAGTGCGGCTCTGCGGGTGGAGGTCGGTGCCGGAGGCTCCATTATTCTCTATGTGGAGTGCGGCTCTGCGGGTGGAGGTCGGTGCCGGAGGCTCCATTATTCTCTATGTGGAGTGTGGCTCTGCGGGTGGAGGTCGGTGCTGGAGGCTCCATTATTCTCTATGTGGAGTGTGGCTCTGCGGGTGGAGGTCGGTGCTGGAGGCTCCATTATTCTCTATGTGGAGTGCGGCTCTGCGGGTGGAGGTCGGTGCTGGAGGCCCCATTATTCTCTATGTGGAGTGCGGCTCTGCGGGTGGAGGTCGGTGCTGGAGGCTCCATTATTCTCTATGTGGAGTGCGGCTCTGCGGGTGGAGGTCGGTGCCGGAGGCTCCATTATTCTCTATGTGGAGTGCGGCTCTGCGGGTGGAGGTCGGTGCCGGAGGCTCCATTATTCTCTATGTGGAGTGCGGCTCTGCGGGTGGAGGTCGGTGCCGGAGGCTCCATTATTCTCTATGTGGAGTGCGGCTCTGCGGGTGGAGGTCGGTGCCGGAGGCTCCATTATTCTCTATGTGGAGTGCGGCTCTGCGGGTGGAGGTCGGTGCCGGAGGCTCCATTATTCTCTATGTGGAGTGCGGCTCTGCGGGTGGAGGTCGGTGCCGGAGGCTCCATTATTCTCTATGTGGAGTGCGGCTCTGCGGGTGGAGGTCGGTGCCGGAGGCTCCATTATTCTCTATGTGGAGTGCGGCTCTGCGGGTGGAGGTCGGTGCCGGAGGCTCCATTATTCTCTATGTGGAGTGCGGCTCTGCGGGTGGAGGTCGGTGCCGGAGGCTCCATTATTCTCTATGTGGAGTGCGGCTCTGCGGGTGGAGGTCGGTGCCGGAGGCTCCATTATTCTCTATGTGGAGTGCGGCTCTGCGGGTGGAGGTCGGTGCCGGAGGCTCCATTATTCTCTATGTGGAGTGCGGCTCTGCGGGTGGAGGTCGGTGCCGGAGGCTCCATTATTCTCTATGTGGAGTGCGGCTCTGCGGGTGGAGGTCGGTGCCGGAGGCTCCATTATTCTCTATGTGGAGTGCGGCTCTGCGGGTGGAGGTCGGTGCCGGAGGCTCCATTATTCTCTATGTGGAGTGCGGCTCTGCGGGTGGAGGTCGGTGCCGGAGGCTCCATTATTCTCTATGTGGAGTGCGGCTCTGCGGGTGGAGGTCGGTGCCGGAGGCTCCATTATTCTCTATGTGGAGTGCGGCTCTGCGGGTGGAGGTCGGTGCCGGAGGCTCCATTATTCTCTATGTGGAGTGCGGCTCTGCGGGTGGAGGTCGGTGCCGGAGGCTCCATTATTCTCTATGTGGAGTGCGGCTCTGCGGGTGGAGGTCGGTGCCGGAGGCTCCATTATTCTCTATGTGGAGTGCGGCTCTGCGGGTGGAGGTCGGTGCCGGAGGCTCCATTATTCTCTATGTGGAGTGCGGCTCTGCGGGTGGAGGTCGGTGTCGGAGGCCCCATTATTCTCTATGTGGAGTGCGGCTCTGCGGGTGGAGGTCGGTGTCGGAGGCCCCATTATTCTCTATGTGGAGTGCGGCTCTGCGGGTGGAGGTTGGTGCTGGAGGCTCCATTATTCTCTATGTGGAGTGCGGCTCTGCGGGTGGAGGTCGGTGCTGGAGGCCCCATTATTCTCTATGTGGAGTGCGGCTCTGCGGGTGGAGGTCGGTGCTGGAGGCCCCATTATTCTCTATGTGGAGTGGGGCTCTGCGGGTGGAGGTCGGTGCTGGAGGCTCCATTATTCTCTATGTGGAGTGCGGCTCTGCGGGTGGAGGTCGGTGCTGGAGGCCCCATTATTCTCTATGTGGAGTGTGGCTCTGCGGGTGGAGGTCGGTGCTGGAGGCCCCATTATTCTCTATGTGCAGTGTGGCTCTGCGGGTGGAGGTTGGTGCTGGAGGCTCCATTATTCTCTATGTGCAGTGTGGCTCTGCAGGTGGAGGTCGGTGCTGGAGGCTCCATTATTCTCTATGTGGAGTGCGGCTCTGCGGGTGGAGGTCGGTGCTGGAGGCTCCATTATTCTCTATGTGGAGTGCGGCTCTGCGGGTGGAGGTCGGTGCTGGAGGCCCCATTATTCTCTATGTGGAGTGCGGCTCTGCGGGTGGAGGTCGGTGCTGGAGGCCCCATTATTCTCTATGTGGAGTGCGGCTCTGTGGGTGGAGGTCGGTGCTGGAGGCTCCATTCTCTATGTGGAGTGTGGCTCTGCGGGTGGAGGTCGGTGCTGGAGGCCCCATTATTCTCTATGTGGAGGTCGAATCTGGAGGCTCCATTATTCTCTATGTGGAGGTCGGATCTGGAGGCTCCATTATTCTCTATGTGGAGTGCGGCTCTGCGGGTGGAGGTCGGTGCCGGAGGCTCCATTATTCTCTATGTGGAGTGGGGCTCTGCGGGTGGAGGTCGGTGCTGGAGGCCCCATTATTCTCTATGTGGAGTGCGGCTCTGCGGGTGGAGGTCGGTGCTGGAGGCCCCATTATTCTCTATGTGGAGTGGGGCTCTGCGGGTGGAGGTCGGTGCTGGAGGCTCCATTATTCTCTATGTGGAGTGCGGCTCTGCGGGTGGAGGTCGGTGCTGGAGGCCCCATTATTCTCTATGTGGAGTGTGGCTCTGCAGGTGGAGGTCGGTGCTGGAGGCCCCATTATTCTCTATGTGCAGTGTGGCTCTGCAGGTGGAGGTTGGTGCTGGAGGCTCCATTATTCTCTATGTGCAGTGTGGCTCTGCGGGAGGAGGTCGGTGCTGGAGGCCCCATTATTCTCTATGTGGAGTGGGGCTCTGCGGGTGGAGGTCGGTGCTGGAGGCCCCATTATTCTCTATGTGGAGTGGGGCTCTGCGGGTGGAGGTCGGTGCTGAAGGCCCCATTATTCTCTATGTGGAGTGCGGCTCTGCGGGTGGAGGTTGGTGCTGGAGGTTCCATTATTCTCTATGTGGAGTGGGGCTCTGCGGGTGGAGGTCGGTGCTGGAGGCCCCATTATTCTCTATGTGGAGTGCGGCTCTGCGGGTGGAGGTCGGTGCTGGAGGCCCCATTATTCTCTATGTGGAGTGCGGCTCTGCGGGTGGAGGTCGGTGCTGGAGGCCCCATTATTCTCTATGTGGAGTCGGGCTCTGCGGGTGGAGGTCGGTGCTGGAGGCTCCATTATTCTCTATGTGGAGTGCGGCTCTGCGGGTGGAGGTCGGTGCTGGAGGCTCCATTATTCTCTATGTGGAGTGTGGCTCTGTGGGTGGAGGTAGGTGCTGGAGGCTCCATTATTCTCTATGTGGAGTGTGGCACTGCGGGTGGAGGTCGGTGCTGGAGGCCCCATTATTCTCTGTGGAGTGCGGCTCTGCGGGTGGAGGTCGGTGCTGGAGGCTCCATTATTCTCTATGTGGAGTGCGGCTCTGCGGGTGGAGGTCGGATCTGGAGGCTCCATTATTCTCTATGTGGAGTGCGGCTCTGCGGGTGGAGGTCGGTGCTGGAGGCCCCATTATTCTCTATGTGGAGTGGGGCTCTGCAGGTGGAGGTCAGTGCTGGAGGCTCCATTATTCTCTATGTGGAGTGTGGCTCTGCGGGTGGAGGTCGGTGCTGGAGGCTCCATTATTCTCTATGTGGAGTGCGGCTCTGCGGGTGGAGGTCGGTGCTGGAGGCCCCATTATTCTCTATGTGGAGTGCGGCTCTGCGGGTGGAGGTCGGTGCTGGAGGCCCCATTATTCTCTATGTAGAGTGTGGCTCTACGATTCGTGACCCCCGTCACGTGACGAGGGGGGCCCACAGAGTCTGAACTGCCCCGGGCCCTGGCTACCCTTAATCCACCCCTGGCGCCACTAATTCCATGGTGCTGTTTATGAGAAGGGGGGTTACATACAAAGTTATAGATATCGTTAACAGTAAACAAATTTGCAATGACAGACTGGTACAGAGGGGAGGGGACCCTGTCCTTGCGGACTTACATTCTACAGGATAGTGGGGAAGAGACAGAAGGTCGGGGGTGCAGCAGCTCTGGTGGTGATGAGGCGGCAGCTCAGGCGGTGGTGAGGCAGCAGACTGGTCATTGCAGGCTGTAAGCTTTCTTGAAAAGATGGGTTTTCAGGTTCCATTTGAAGGATCCAAGGGTGGTGGATAATCGGACGTGTTGAGGCATGGCATTCCAGAGGATAGGGGATATTCAGGAGAAATCTTGGAGGCAGTTGTGTGAGGAACGAATAAGTGTGGAGGAGAGTAGGAGGTCTTGGGAGGATCGAAGATTACGTGAGGGAAGATATTGGGAGATTAGTTCAGAGATATAGGGAGGGGAAAGGTTGTGGATGGCTTTGTAGGTCAGTGTTAGTAGTTTGAACTGGATTCGTTGGGGAATTGGGAGCCAATGGAGGGATTTGAAGAGGGGGGAGACAGATTAGTTGCGAAGAAAGAGGTGGATTAGTCGGGCAGCAGAATTGAGGACAGACTGGAGTGGTGCAAGAGAGTTAGCAGGGAGGCCACAAAGGAGAGTGTTGCAGTAGTCAAGGTGGCAGATGATGAGGGCATGTACAAGAGTTTTAGTAGATTGAGGACTGAGGAAGGGATGGATTCTGGAAATATTTTTGATTTGGAGGCGATAGGCGGTGGCAAGAGATTGGATGTGTGGTTTGAAGGACAGGGCAGAGTCGAGAATTACTCCAAGGCAGCGGATTTCAGGTGCGGGAGAGAGCGTGATGCCGTTTACCATAATAGATAGATCGGGTAGGGAAGATACGTGAGATGGAGGAAAGATAATGCGTTCAGTTTTGTCTACATTGAGTTTTAGGAAGCGAGAGGTGAAAAACGAGGATATGGCTGATAGACACTCCGGGATTCTGGACAGCCCAGAGGTGACATCTGGACCAGAGAGGTAGATCTGTGTGTCATCTGCATACAGGTGGTACTGGAAGCCATGGGACTTTATGAGTTGTCCTAGGCCAAGAGTATAGATGGAAAAAAGTAGGGGCCCCAGGACAGAGCCTTGGGGGACTCCAACAGAGAGGGTGCGGGATAAGGAGATAGTGTGGGAGTGGGAAACGCTGAATGTGCGGTCAGAAAGGTATGAGGAAATCCAGGACAGGGCAAGGTCTTTGATGCCAAGGGAAGAAAGAATCTGTAGCAGTAGGCAGTGGAAAACTGTGTCAAAGGCAGAGGACAGGTCAAGAAGGAGGAGGATGGAGAACTGTCTGTTAGGTTTGACTGTAAGTCATTAGTAATTTTGGTCAGGGCAGTTTCAGTGGAGTGGTGGGGGCGGAAGTCAAATTGCAGGATGTCAAGGAGGGAGTTAGATGAGAGGTGGGAGGAAAGTTGAGCATGGACATGCTGTTCAAGGAGTTTGGAAGCAAACGGGAGCACTGATTTGGGGCGATAGCTGGGCATAGCAATTGGGTCAAGGTTTGATTTTTTGAGGATGAGTGTTATGGTGGCATGTTTGAAGGCAGAGAGGAAGGAACCAGAAGTTAGGGATAGGTTGAAGAGATGGGTTAGGGCTGGAATGATCATGTTAGTGAGGTTGGGGAGCAGGTGGGAAGGGATGGGGTCAAGTGCACAAGTGGTGAGGCGTGATTTGGAAAGGAAATGAGTAAGCTCTCCTTCAGTGATGTTGGAGAGGGAGGTTATTAGGAAAGGACAGAGGTCTGGTATGTGGAGCGGTTGGGGTGGTGGAACTGTAAAGGTTTGCCTTGTTTGGTCAATCTTGTTTTCGAAGTAGGTGGCAAAATCCTCAGCAGAGTTGAGGGGAGATGGAGTTGGCAGTGGTGGGCAGAGGAGAGAGTTGAATGTGCTGCACAGTTGTTTTGGGTTGTGGGATAATGAAGATACAAGGTTTGTGAAATAGGTCTGTTTAGCAGAGGTGAGGGCTAATTTAAAGGCAAGTGTAGCTTGTTTGAAAGCAGTGAAGTCATCTGGCAGGCGTGTTTTCTTCCAACGCCGCTCCGTGACCCTGGATGCTTGTCGAAGTTTTTTGGTGAGGTTGTTGTGCCATGGTTTCCTATTGGTTTGTCGCACTTTGCCATGCATGAGAGGAGTGACTGAGTCTATGGCTGATGTGAGGGTGGCATTGTAGAAAGTGGTGGCACTGTCCGTGTTGTGGAGTGAAGATATGGAGGACAGAGGTAGAAGAGAGTCTGAGAGTCTGTGGATGTCTAGGTGTGCGAAGTTTCCGCGAGGATGTGCTAGTGGCTGGACATGGGGGGCAGGTGAGAAGGAAAAGGATGAGAAGGTGAGTAGATGGTGGTCAGATAGGGGGAAGGGAGAGGTTGTGAGATTAGATAGGGAACAGAGGCGGGTGAAGATGAGGTCTAATGTATGTCTATCTGTGTGGGTGGCTGTGGAGGACCACTGAGTAAGTTCAAAGGATGAGGTAAGTGACAGGAGTTTTGAGGCTGCTGGCTTGTGGGTGTCAATGGGGATGTTGAAGTCCCCCATGATGATGGTGGGGATGTCAGCAGAAAGTGGAGGAGCCAGGTGGAGAATTGGTCAATGAAGGCAGTGGCTGAGCCCGGTGGTCAGTATATGACAGCCATTTGGAGATTAGAGGGAGAGTAAATACGGACAGAGAGAACCTCGAAAGAAGGGAGGATAAGGGAGGGTGGGGGTTGCATAGGGTTGAAGAAGCAGTTTTTAGAAAGGAGGAAACCCACTCCTCCACCTTGTCTGTTGCCAGGGGGAGGAGTGTGGGTAATGTGGAAACCGCCATAACTCGGCCAGGGAGGCCCTGTTAGGTTGTGTCAGCCAGTTCTTAGTGAGGGCCAGGAAGGAAAGGTTGCGGGAGGTAAAGAGGTAGTGGATCACATGGAGCTTGTTGCAGATGGAACGAGCATTCCAAAGTGCTCCAGAAAGAGGGTGCAGGAGGGAGGGGGTCAGTGGCACAGGTTTTAAGTGTGAGGGATTGCGGTAGTTTCTCTTAGTGTGAGAAAGATAGGGGTGAGGATTAGTGGGATGTATGAGGCAGGGGGGGCTGTTGTGAATTATCTTTCTGGGCTCCCTCCAGTGGTTACTGGAGGTAGTGGAGCTGGTCAGATTGACAGAGGATTGCCACTGATAATGATGACGACGATTGGAGATCTTGGGCTTCTGACTGGAGTATTTAAGACAGCTGACTTCCTTCAATCCCTGCTGGTGATTTTCTTCCTGTGCCTTCTGAGGTCTGATGTCTCCTGCTCTGTTCCTGCATGGTTCAGCTAAGTGGTTCATTTGCTAATCTTTTTGCATTTGATCTGGTTTTGTCTATCTCTGCTTTGTGCGGGTCACCTTGCTCCTGCTGGGGCTGTGCTGGATCACCGCCCATATGCTACTGCTTGTGTCAGTTTGTTCTGTCCCCTGTTATATTGGTCTCTTTTTTCTTTGCTTTCAGTATAAACCAGAGTGCTGATATAATGGGGGCGAAGGCTTGTGACTTCAGTGTTTTTTTGTGCATCAGATGTGTTGGTTTTTTCAGGGTTTTTTGCGTGATTGCAGACAGTGTCTTTCCTTTCCTGTCCAGTCTAGTCAGTTTGGGCCCCATCATTTGCTCAGTCTATTTTTCTGTCTGCGTTTGTGTTTTCATCTTGTCTCACCGACAATATATGTTGGGGGCCATTTATTCCTTTGGGGTCTGCTCTGGGGCAGTTTAGATTTCACCTTTCTTGCTTTAGGCTGAGTTAGCTCTCCGGCTGTGCTGAGGCGTCTAGGGCATCGTAGGTACGCTCCACGGCTACTGCTAGTTGTGTGGATAGGATCAGTGGTCTGCAATCTGCTTAGTTACCAACCTCTCTGGTTTTCTGGTGGCTTAGCCTGGTCCTGCAATCCTCCTCGGTGACCCATTCATAACAGGGGGTCAGGATTGGGGGATATGTCACCATCAGTGAGAAGAAGCAGAGAAAGGGAAAGCAGGTGGGTGAAGGAGAGTGATCGTCTTGAATTGTATTTTAGTAGGAGAGGTCTGAGGTTAAGGAGTATGTCTGCAGAAAAAGTGAGGTGGGCAGTAAGAGAGAGAGGGAGATAGTTATTCGGTTCGAGGGTGCAGGGGTTTGGGGATAGCGAAGGAGAATGAAGATTAGTGGAGCAAAAACGGTGATGGCAAATGTGAGCATGGTTAAACAGCAGGGTAAAAAAAAAGCAAGTAGAGTAAGAAAGCAGTGGTTAGTCTTACCGTCTGACCGATTTCTGGACTATGTCTGGTATATTTCTCATGTATCACTTTAAAGATGTCACTTCAAATGATGTCACATCTGACCAAGGTCATATCTGACCTGCTTTGTTCAACTTATACCATTCAAATGTACATGAAATGAAGCCAGGTGAGGGAGGAGGAGAGGGGGGCTGGAGGACGGTTCACAGCAGGGGGCAATTAACAGATTGCAGTTAATGGGACATTTGACTAGCATCAAAGTTGAGGAAAGAGGTGGGATAAGATGGAATGATGGAAGGTGTGAGGAGCATGGGTATATCAATATGCATACAGTCAATTTGAAGTATGATACATGTAATTAAAGTCAGGGGAAAAACAGAGTACAGACATACCAATTAAAAACAGAGGGTGAACAATGCATGAGGGTTCAGGGGTTCAGTGAGTATTCTGGACTAAGAAGCGAGTTCAGCAGACATACCAATTGAAAACAGAGGATGACCAATGCATGAGGGTTCAGGGGTTCAGTGAGTATTCTGGACTAAGAAGCGAGTTCAGCAGACATACCAATTGAAAACAGAGGATGACCAATGCATGAGTGTTCAGGGGTTCAGTGAGTATTCTGGATTAAGAAGCTGGTTCAGCAGACATACCAATTAAAATGCTTTAATACATGTCATTCTCCTACTCCTAGTTTATAAAAGTTGGGAGATATGACTCCACCAAATCACCAAATATATATTTTTGTTGTTTTTTTTGGTGGGGAGGGGGATAATTGAAACTTTTGTTATTGGGTCCTGTGATTTCTATGTGTGACACTGTATACTGCTGTATAATGTCCTGCATATTGCTGTTCCTGAACATGTGTTACAAAGCGATAGGAAAGCAGGAATCCCTCATGTCTGTGTGTCCTGTGTATGGGAGACATCATAGCAGCTGGTCTCCAACCACTACCTAAGAGACAACTGAAAATTAGAGATGGAGCTTACAGAGGGAAAAACTTTAAGACAAATTCATATTGAGTCTGCTGTCCAGTTGTCTAGCAAGATAGCTCTGTGCCAAGGTTGTGGCTCAGCCCAAATGTGAATTTTACTACCCAATGTGAAAAAAATGTCACCGATAAGTGAAGTGGACTGACCTATGGACCTGTCTGAAGCAGGAAAGTGAATGTAAGATATGCAGCAGATATACGTGACACGAATTTGTATAGACATATGGGGAGACAGCTAGAGACAGTGAAAGATGGTCAAGTACTGGGTTTTGACCACTAGGGGCAGACAAAGAACAGCAGGAAAAGGAGACGGTGCAGTACTAAGGTTTGGCCACAAGGTGGAGGCAGAGAGCAGTGAGAAAAGGGCTTAACAGCAGCTTAAGGCTAGGAAACCGCATAGTCATGGTGGGCGGAATTAACGGGACTCGAGAGGGGAATTCCAAGGTAGGGGAATAAAAAGGGAAAGAGAGTTCCAGAAGGAAGCCAGTCCAGGAGAAGGGGTTCAGCAGAGAAGGAGACTGAAGGAGGAAGAAACTGAGAGAGGAAGGACTCTGCGAGGGACTGGAAGGAGAAACAGTCAGGGAGGTGGCCCTGACAGGAGAGCCGCAGGACAGAGGAAGCCCGGGGTATCAGACGGATGGACTCGGACAGGCAAAGCGCTGTAGTGGTAGGCCTAGGGCAGCCACAGCGATAGAACCGCGAGGGACGTCAATTTAGGAAAGAAAAGAAGGTGAAAGGTTCCCGGGCCTGTGTGTACGGAAGCTGTCGTGCTGCTGTGGTCGTCGGGAGGACGGGCAATAAAGAGGACCTGTTGAATGTGCATCGGTTTCTGTCTCCAGTCTGTTCACTGCGAAAAAGGGACCACCTCCCCAGTCGGCCCATGTACCTACAATATAACAGTGGGTCAATGAGACCAGGTCAAGTAATGACCTGACCCTGAAAATCTGTTCTAACTAAGGCATATTTTCCTCACAACCTATTCTTGGACACTACCGCACTATTCACAGGGGACCCCTATAATACAGTTATAATCTATTCTGTTGGGACCAAAAACAGTCATACCCCTTTCTAAAGTTCACACTGCATTTCTGTAAAAATCCTTATTTTTCTATCTACTGTGCACCTGTGTTTTTCAGATGTTTCCATTCAAGCTTCTCAGAATATCTGCTCTCCTGTTGTCAAGTTCTTCACGATGATTTTGAGTGATAACGCTATGCAAGTCCCATGTGATCAGTTCAGTGAAGATGCAGGTAATCTAGAGTGTGGATGATGCAAAGAAGACTTCTCCCTACTAATTCAATAAAAGGGTCATGTAATATAATTTTATAGGTATGAAAAAACATTCCATTGGCACTGATAACCTTGGAAGTACAGAGAAAGGAGAGTTTTCTTATTTTTTTATTTTTTGAATTATAGAATCATAGAATTGTAGAGTTGGAAGGGACCTCCTGGGCCATCTGGTCCAACCCCCTTCTCAAAGCAGGATTCACTAAATCATCCCAGACAGATGTCTGTCCAGCCTCTGTTTGAAGACTTCCATTGAAGGAGAGCTCACCACTTCTCGTGGCAGCCTGTTCCACTCATTGATCACTCTAAAGCCCCCGTTACACACTGCGATATCGCTAGCAATATCGCTGTAAAGTCACCGATTTTGTGACGCAGCAGCGATATTACTAGCGATATCGCTGCATGTGATACTTACCTCCGACCGGCTCCCCCGCTGGTTATCGCTGATCGCGCGAGAAGCTGCTGGACCATTTCTCGTTGTCAGCTTCCTGCGGCGCTTCCTGCTGTGACGACGAGCGACGCGTGGAGCTGGGCGGGAGGACGCAGGATCGCCGCGTCTGACAGGTAAGTAGCGATCCCCGTCCCCAGCGATGTCGCTGGTGAGATCTGCCTGAGTGGCAGCTCACTAGCGACCACCCAGCGATTCACCAGCGATCCTGACAGCGTCATATCGCTGGTCGGGATCGCTGGTGAGTTGCTAGGTGTAACGGTACCCTAACTGTCTAAAAGTTTTTTCTAATATCTAATCTGTGTCTCCTCCCATTCAGTTTCATCCCATTGCTTCTAGTCTTTCCTTGTGCAAATGAGAATAAAGTTGATCCTTCTACAATGTGACAGCCCTTTAGATATTTGTAGACAGCTATTAAGTCCCCTCTAAACATTCCCAAATCCTGCCACCATTCCTTTTTGTATGAATGAGAAGCTCTCCAAATTTCTTAAAGAATATGTTGTGATTTTTTTTTGCTTTTTTTTCAATGGCATGGGTGCTCCATGTGCTATAGAGAGAAAGGTGAGTAGAAATATTTCATGTATGTGTGCAGTCATAGCAGGTGGTCTCTGCTCACTAGCTCAGAGACAGCTAAAAAGTAAAGAAACCACTGGAGCCATAGGCGGAGGAGGACATGACTTGGGGATGGGTGGACCTTTACTCCTGCAGCTTTTTTGGTATAGTGGTATAGATTTTAAGCAGGAGGGATGTTGCTTTCAGAGTAAGAAGCCCAGTATGTCTGTGCCTGGTGGGTTACTGTGAGGAGGGTGGGGCTTATATAGAGCAGGAAATCTGTGTCTCTCTTTCATGCACAGGATGAACAGGAGGAAGTGTCAGGGAGTATAATACTGGGGTTATCACCTCACATTACAGCCGATAGGAGCACATTCCCCTCAGACATCATGTACTAGTGTAGTATCAGCTCCTACATTATGTATTGGACCAATATTACCTCAGCAATTCATGCAGCTGCCATGTCCCTCATGTGCATGCTACATTTTCCTCACAGACTGTGAGCTTCCGTGTGACCTCCCTGCAGACATGTTTTATATACTACTCTGCATTCACCTCAGACATTGTGTAGTGTGTACTAGGGTAGTATCAGCTCCTATATCATATCTGGGACAATATTACCTCAGAAATTCATGTAGCTGCCATGTTCCCTCACTTATAGCAGAGGCAGCTTTTGTGTGACCTCCCTGCAGACATTTCTGATATACCACATTACTGCTGTATTATACAGAGTCTTCATGAGTTCTGGGTATATGTATGATAGGACAAAGCAGGGACGCATACAGTGTCTGCCATTACTATGGTGGAGCTGGACAGTCCCATGTATTAGAGACACTGGTGAGAGGAGCAGTGGGGGGATGGTATATGTATGATGATGAGAGGCTGCTCTTCATGTCAGTGCACTGTATACTGACCCTGCTGCGTGCGGATTATCCCCCCTTCCCAGTTATGGAGTCTGATGATCTGTATGTGACCTCATCTCTGTTACATACTTTGATGCTGGGTGTACAGATCCCGTGTAACCAGGTTACTCACTATATGTGGTATATGTGTAAAGGCTCTATTCCTGTGCTGTATACTTAACCCGTACCTCAGATCTGTATACAAGATATCACTCCTCACTCTGCTATATACGGATCATGCTGGGTATAGACATCCTGTGTCTCCAGGTCATTTTCCTGGCTGTACATATAATCTGGACATGACTTCCAGCTTAGGGCTTGATTTCTGTAGCTATTGCTGCCTTTAGTCCTCTTATGTTACATTCTGTCCTGCCGGATATATCCATCCTGTTTATATTGTCTCCCTCGTATGTTGCATGATCAGAGTATACCCACCAAGAGCTTATTTTATATTACCTAAGATGGTGGATAGCACAGGCCTGAATGGATTATGTTTTATCATGTGTAAAATAAATAATCGTGGAGTAACTCGGCACATTTGAGTGGGCACTCATAACTCAGCACATGGCGGGCAGTGAGTGGGCACTAATAACTCCACACATGGCGGGCAGTGAGTGGGCACTGATAACTCCGCACATGGCGGGCAGTGAGTGGGCACTGATAACTCCGCACATGGCGGGCAGTGAGTGGGCACTGATAACTCCGCACATGGTGGGCAGTGAGTGGGCACTGATAACTCCGCACATGGCGGGCAGTGAGTGGGCACTCCTAGTGTGAGGCTGCACATTGCTCTGGAGGACACATCATGGGCCCAGTTTTCAGCCCTGTCTTTCGTCTATTGTATGTAGTAGAGTGACTGGCTGGGATACAGAACTTGCAGTTTTCTGCTCACACACCTATGGCTGCAGGCAGCTTATATTAGACCTACATGTTTCTTACCATTTATGCGCAGCTGGTGATTAGAGTCTGTCTGTAACTGCTTTAGTGGAGCAGTTGGCTTCTCATTTATTGTTACAGCATATAACACAGCATTGCCCATCTCTGCCTATTCCTGGACCTTACGATGGGATATTTTCCATTATTAACCTGTTGTATACCTTGGTTGTAAACCTGCATGATTTTCACCCTCACTTATCCCACATTTTGTGCGGTTGGAGGGGTCCTTGAAGTTGGTTAAATATGGTCTGGGGATCCATTGGGATATGGTTTCCTCCTTTTGGAATTCAATATGGTTCTGATCTGGTGAAAGGTGGAGGGGAGTTTCGGCAAGGGTTTGTCGGATCCCCAAGAAATTCGAGTGAACATTGGAACCCTTGTGGTTATGGTGCTCCCGAGCTGGTGGGGTAATGGCTGGGAGTAATTGTTGGTACATTTTATGTTCACTTTATGTTTGGTAATCACCAGATTTTTGGGAGCTTCAAGGACTCCTACCAGCGTGTTAATATTATTTATGCTTTGATGTTTTATGGTATGTTTGTTTTAATAAAGGTGTGAATAATAATTATATTAAAAAAAAAAAAAAAAAAAAAAAAAAAAAAAAAGGGATCGGTGTATACCAACCAAGTGCTTATTTTATATTACTTAAGATGGCGGATAGCACAGGCCTGAGTGGATTACCTGGACCCTGGTGGTTGGGGGGGTCCTTGAAGTTGGTTAGAAATTGGTCTGGGGGATCCATTGGGATATGGATTCCTCTTTTTGGAAGTTAATATGGTTCTGATTTGGTGAAAGGTGGAGGGGAGTTTCGGCAAGGGTTTGTCGGATCCCCAGGAAATTCAAGTGAACATTGGAACCCTTGTGGTTATGGTGCTCCCGAGCTGGTGGGGTAACGGCTGGGAGTAATTGTTGGTACATTTTATGTTCACTATGTTTGGTAATCACCAGACTTGGGAGCTTCAAGGACTCCCCCCAGCGTGTTAACGTTATTTATGCTTTGATGTTTATTTTAATAAGGACATGAAGTTAAAATTATAAAAAAAAAAAAAAAGTTATTTGTTTTCCTTTTAGTGGGTCATTGGAAGTTATTTATAAATTTGTCAGTAGGGGTAACCATATTAAGTATGGACCTCTGGGGTGGGGTTCTTGGAGTTGACGCTGAATCAGCGAAAAGGAATTGGAAGTTAAAATTCTGGATCTGGCTTTTTGGTTACGGCTCTGGACGGGTAACTCTGGACGGGGTGTTACCCGGGAGCTTTTGGATCTGGCTTTTGGTTACGGCTCTGGACAGGTAACTCTGGACGGGGTGTTACCCGGGAGCTTTTGGATCTGGCTTTTGGTTACGGCTCTGGACGGGTAACACTGGACGGGGTGTTACCCGGGAGCTTTTGGTGGTTGGACTTCCCGGAACGGGATGTTTGGTGCCCTCGAGCTGGTGGTTTACGGCTGAGGGTAATGTGGATTTTTAAGTTCTTGTGTTTTTTGCCAAATATTTAGCCAGAATTTTTGGGGCTCCAAGAACCCTTCCCTCATGTCGTATAAGATTGTGTATTTAATACTTATTGTAAATGTTTGTTAGTGGTTAATAAACTGGCCGCTGACCCCCCCCCCCGGTACAGAAGAAATTGCCTCCTCTGAGCCAGGAACAGCGGCTGGAGGGGAGAAGAGAACAAGGTTGTTGTCTGGACAATGCAGTTATCTAGTGCATGAAACTGAAGAGCAGTGTACCTAATCTATGTGCCCTTGAGCCAGTGGGAGCGGCTAAGGGTAAAGTAATCAAGTGCATTAACACGAAGGGCAATATGCCTATTCCCAATGCCGTTGACTCAGTTGGAGAGGTCAACAGTAAATGTTAGATTTATTTAAATTACTACTTCCAGATATTCTGAACGTTATTTTATGGTCCGTTATAATGTTGTTATATTGTGTATAGTTTTTAATTACTCCCTATTTATAATATCTTTCTATTGATGTGTTCATCACTTTTCGGGTAGTGATAGTAAGTGGGTTTAAGAAATTTTACTGCACAGCTACTGTAAATAATGGTGGTTTCTAGAACTAAAATCTGTGATTTGGTGAATTATTAGAGCTGGCTGCAATACGAGCGGTATAATAGTTTTTTGAGGCATGACAGATGTCATTATACAGGTATTCAGATTGTGGCTACAACCTTAATTATGGTTTACTTTCCACATTCCCCATTATGGGATCCTCATTGCAGGATGTTTAGCAACTGCTATTTTGCTGTAGTTACCGTATTATCGATCATAACTTGGTAGCATGGCATTGATAAAATTAATCTGTCGGAGCTCTGGAATTTTAAGTTTATTACTTGTGTGCACAGACTTTCCATACAATGTAGAAATGGTTGATGGGGGTCGAGTCCATTTAAGGTGTCAAATGGCCTCTCTGGTGGCGGTTTAGGAGTCAGGTGGAAGTTGCAGGCAAGTTAAGGTGGACTCATTTTAACTAATAGAGGATGTAAAACCTCATGGTGGTGAACAGGCTCGGCTTTGGTGGCCAGCCTCAAGGACGTTGTAATGGTAACGTCAATCAGGGGCGGGCACAGTGGTTAAGCACTGGAGTGAGGATAATAGGGTCATTGGTGCCCTGAAAGTTTACTGGCTCTGCTTGAATGGCAAGCCAGTGCGTGCCGCCCCTTTATGGCTGTCTGGCCTGGTTCTGTATGTCAGACAGCTGGGGATATCACAGTACTTGTGAATCCCAATGTACTAGTACTTCACCTGACTCCTACTGTGATTGTTTTTAATCCTGTGATTTAAATAAAGCTGTGGCCATTTTGACAACCAAAATAATGTGTTGTGTATTTATTCTAGTGCCTAGGTTTACTGTAGTTATGGTGGTTTTAAGATGGAGTGGGGGTCCGTCCCATATCCATAAGTCAGGATATACTTTGCATAGGGTAAATCGAGTGAAAAAGGTAGAATTCAAGTCATATAATATTAATGACCAGAGATAGTATTATTTCTCACATACCCACATATGACAGCTTAAAAGTTATCTGAGATGACAGAAATCTTTAACTTACTTAGGACTGTAATGTTTCTGACATGTGCATGAATAATTTTTACATTTTGTAAAGTTAGCCTATGTCCAGATGATAATGTCAGCTAATGTTTAATTGATTCTAATAGGTTTTCATTAATTTTCTTCCATTAGGTGATGGTGGCATTTTTATTGTCTACAAAGACCTTGAGTCCAGCTTAAAAAGGAATATACTATTTCCTTCGGAAGCCTCAGAAGATCATGGTTATAAGGCTGTAGTGAATTCGAGGGTGGTTACTGGTGCCATAAAAAGAAAACTAACCTCCAATGTGACCTTGATACTTGCTCATATTGAGGTTCGTATAATGAGGATTAGGTTTGTAAAAAAGAGTGGGCAATGCGTGCTAAAGGGGTTGTCCAATACTAAAGAACTTCGTAATTAATTCAGCGCCCTTTGCAAAATAAAAATAATTGCTTTGATTCATCAAAACCGGCAATTTTCTCACTGGTCTTTATGAGGTCCTGATTCATCATCATAAGGCGTACATGTAGCGGCTGGAGTAAGATTTGATGAGTAAGGTTCACCACCCATCCCACTCCAGCTTCGCTCACTTTTTCGGAGCTGGGGCTAGAAAGCGCAAAAAAAATTTACTTTTCATTGTTTTTCCACTCGAAATTTGCCAAATATGCTTTGATGAATCACCCCCAATGTATACGTACCTCCAGCTGCTCTTCTATGTGTATGACCTGACGTTGTTGTATCACCTGACCGATGCAGCCAATCATCATCCACTGACTAGCTGCAACCTTAACTATTTTGTCAGCACGGGAGTTTTGCTCTGATGGAATTTTGATGAGCTGCAGCCAATCACCATCTACTGACTAACTGCAACCTTTACTATTTTGTCAGAACAGGCATTTGATCTGATGGAATTTAATGATCTGTAGCCGATCAAAGGCCAGTCATTGCCGGCAGAGGTCACATGACATAACAATGTAACGTCACCTGCAAAAAACGCAATTCCGAACAGTGGCTGCTGCCGAATAGGGGTTGGCAGCCATTGTTTTAATTCTATAGGCGGCACTGAATTGATTAGGCTGGGTATGTTCAGCAGTGGCCAACCCCATTAAAGGTAACCTGTCATAAAAAAATTTAGACCTCAAACTGTGACAGACCAGGATGATAGCAGCTTGATAATGTGCTTCTATATTCTGGGTGGTTTTGCATAACCTTGAGAAGGAATTTTCAAGTGAGCGTATTGGGCTTTCAAATCACATGTAAAATGTCAAGAAGGTGGAGCCACTACCTAGAACAGTCACTTTGGTTGGTTTCCCTGCTGGGTTGACAGTCTCAAAGGTCAAATCTCTATCAGTCTCTTGAGATCCCATTCAACTGCAAGAATGGAGATACTTCCTTGGATATTGATTTAGTTCATAATATGACTGTCCACAGTGGGTCTACATGTAAAGCATACACTATAAAGGATTGCCTCGTCAATGAATGTCTTAATCTGTTTTCATTTCAGGATCCCAAGCCTTTTCATAATCTGATCTGTGTATTCTGGGACCCAATAGAGAATAGATGGAGCGAAGATGGATGCGCAACTGAATCTTCCAAGAGTAATCGCACACACACAACCTGCTCCTGCAACCATTTATCCAGCTTTGCGTTACTTATGGCACCATATGGATTCGAGGTGATTGAGGGCTATGTGCTGGAAATGATACTATTTCAACCACTCTTTTTGGGACTGTACTGGTGCTGGCATATACTACCAGCAGAACCACCTATCCTGGTGCTCAGGAGGGGTAGGGCAGTGCAGCCTGATACTACCAGGTGTACCATGGGCTACCAGATGCAGAAACAATGATGTACAGAGAAAAAAGTAGTGGCACCAGACAACGTAGAAAGATTCCATGGAAGGCTAAATTAATACCACACTTTAGAGCTACAGCGGCTAACAGTGTTAGGTACTCTGCATTGAGTATACAATATTTTCAAAGTGGGAAAAAGAATTAATGCGGCACTCACCAAGTTGAGAAATCTGTAATAGTCCTTTTTTCCAGGACGTCCACCTGACAGCACTATGGAGGACGTCCTCCTCCTCCTTACAGGGACAGGAAAGCACACGAGAGGTTAAAAGGCCATGTCCCACCCCCTTTCCCTCAGTGTTTTTCCTGTCCCTGCACGGAGGGACACGCGAGAGCTTACCGGAGGGACCCAGGGGATCGTGCGGCCGGTCCAATCCTTCCCCTGTCAAGAGGTCCCGGAGCCGAAACTTCCCGGTGGGGAGTCCCTCGGTTCCAAAGGCCAGGAGCAGGACGGCGCTCCTGGAGGGAGCCGTTCCTCCCGGTGGGGGGGCTCTCGGCTCCAGGACGGGTCGGCTCCCCGCAGGCGGCTGGCCATGCGGGCACCGACAGAAGCGGGGCGGCGGGCCGAGCCCGCAGAACGACGCTGACGCTGGGCAGTGGAAGCCGGGGGCTCGCGCCGAGCGCGGTCGCGCGCGGATGCCCGGCAGGAAGTGGAGGCGCGGCTTACCAGCGTCACATCCGGTGACGTCAGACGCCGGTTTCAAATCCAGGGCGCGCGCGCTCCTGGACCAAAGCCTTCTCCAGAGTCGTCACAGGCGGTTCCAGGCTGTGTGACTGCATCGGACGCCAGGGGATGGAAGGCAACACTGCATCTGGTGGAGGGGTAAGTGCGCATAGCGCAGACCACCCTCCCCACTCGTCCCCACAGCCCAGATCTGATGAGGTGCCCCTTATATTATTAGGAAAAGGGAACCCCGGCTGAGTCCCCCTCGGGAAAGGACCCGGCGAAAGCTACCGCCAAATCAGTCAGATGTCCGGTGTGCAGAGTAAAGCTGCCAGACACCTATAGCAAGACCCTATGCGGTCCCTGTACCTCCAGGGTCATAGGCGAGGAACAGCCATCTCTGCTTTCTGAAATGAGGTCGCTGATAAGGGAAGAGATTCAGGCCTCTACGTCCCGTCGATCCCCCAGCCCTGGTCCAGGTCGCAAGCGTCCGAGGTGGGAACCAGTCCCAGTATCAGAGGCGAGCCCTAGCGAGGAATCCGATTTCCGGAACTCAGATCAGGAGGAAGAAGGCGAGATCCTGGGGGATAGTCAGGAACAGAACAGAAAGTACCTGTTCAGACTGGAGGATACGGACGAGCTGGTACACGCGGTCAGAAATACCATGCAGATGGAAGAAGTCCCTAAGCCACAGTCCAGACAGGACTTAATGTTTGGAGGACTGGTGTCCCGCAAACAGGTGGTGTTCCCTGTGAGCGAGCACATCAAAGCAATGATCCAGGAGGAGTGGAAGGAAGCAGAGCGTCGGTTGACACTCTCCCGAAACTTTAAAAATAGACTGCCCTTCGATCCCGAGGAAACTCGGGCGTGGGAAGAGGTCCCTAAGATCGACGTCCCGGTTGCCAAGGTTACGAAGAAATCGGCTATCCCAGCCGAGGACTCGTCCGGTCTTCAAGACCCAATGGATAGAAAGGCGGACGTCTTGTTAAAAAGAACATGGGAGACGTCGGCGGCCCTGATTAGAGCCAACATAGCAGCCACCTCGGTGGCCAGGTCTATGTTCCTGTGGTTGGGGCAGTTGGAGGAAAACCTATCCAACAAGACCCCGAGGTCAGAGATTCTAGCATCTCTTCCTCTTTTGAAATCAGCCACGGCGTTCCTGTCGGATACGTCGGCGGAATCAGTTAGGTTTGCGGCCAGAAACAGCTCCCTCTCTAATGCGGCCCGGCGAGCAGTCTGGCTTAGATCCTGGTCGGGAGATAACCCTTCTAAGGCCAAGTTATGTGCCATCCCTTTCTCGGGTCTGAGGGTGTTTGGTCCAGCCCTGGATAATATCCTTGAGCTGGTGTCTGATAAGAATAAGGGATTCCCGGAAGAAAAGCCCAGACGGTCCCAGTCCTTTCGGAGAGGCTCCTTCTTCAGAGGACAGTCAGAGTTTAGGGGCCGGGCGAGGTCTAATAGAAGCTCCTACAGAGGCTCCTTCAGCCAAAGTGGGAAGAGCAGAGATCCCCCATTTGCATCGACATCTAGGTCGAGGAGACAATGACGCCATAGGCATTGGGGGGAGACTTCGCCACTTTGCAGCAAACTGGTCGTGAGTCACCAACAATCAGTGGGTTCTCAGAACCATCAGAGAGGGTTACAGGATAGAGCTCTATTCTCCTCCCCCCGACAGATATATTGCCCCCACTGTCGTCCAGGAGGACTCCGCAATGTGGTCGGATCTTCAGGACATGCTAGACTCAGGGGTCATAATACCAGTTTCACCATCAGAAAGAGGGAAAGGTCACTACTCTTCCCTGTTTGTAATTACAAAAAAATCCGGAGAGGCCCGCACCATCATAAACCTGAAGCCACTAAATGCTTGGGTCAGATACAGGAGGTTCCGGATGGAGTCAATCCGATCCGCAATTCCTCTGATAGACAGGGACGCAGTTATGTGCACCCTAGACCTAAAAAAGGCATATTATCAGGTTCCTATTCATCCCTCATCCCAAAGCCTACTAAGGTTTGCGATCAGTTCACCAGCCCGGACCTGCCATTTTCAGTTTCAGGGTCTTCCATTCGGGCTGGCCTCAGCTCCCAGGATCTTTACAAAGCTGGTGGTAGAGGTGGTGGCCTACCTGAGAGATCAGGGTATTGTGATTGTGCCATACCTGGACGACTTCTTACTGGTGGCAAGATCCAAGGAAGCGCTCATCCGAGACAGGATCCGAACAACTACTGTGTTGGAGTTCCTGGGCTGGGTGATCAACTGGGAGAAGTCGGACCTCACTCCAAACACCAGAAAGGTATTCCTGGGAGTCCTCCTAGACTCAGCCGACAGAATATCCTGGCTACCCGAGCAGAAGCAGAAGTCCATTCAGGCCAGAACCAGAGGTCTGTTGAAGCGTCAATGCTCCATAAGGGAAGCAATGGAGGTCCTGGGCCTTATGACAGCCTGCATCCAGTGTGTCCGTTGGGCCCAATTCCACTCGCGGTTGTTACAAAGAGAAATTCTCGCGAGGTGGGACAGGAGTCAGGCGTCGCTAGACAAACCCCTAAGACTCTCAGGACGAGTAAAGGAGTCCCTTCGCTGGTGGTTACAGGCCAGGAATCTTCAGGTGGGCGTGCATTGGACAACCTCTCCATACGTGGTAGTCACCACAGACGCAAGTGCGTGGGGATGGGGAGCCCACATAGAAGGGAAGATCTTCCAGGGGAAGTGGCCAGCAAGCATCAAGGCCAGATCCTCCAATTTCAAGGAACTCTTCGCGGTCTGGGAAGCGTTGCGGAGAAACCGGTCGGTACTAAAGAGTCGTCATGTCCGCATTTTATCCGACAATACGACGACAGTGGCATTCCTGAAACACCAAGGAGGAACCAGACATCAACCACTTCAGGCACTGGCGGAAAAGATATTCACGTGGGCAGAACGGACAGTTCGATCCGTGACCGCGGTACATCTAGAAGGTTCCCAAAACGAAGTGGCGGACTACCTGAGCAGACAACAGATCCACCCGACAGAGTGGGAACTGAACATAGAGATCTTCAACCAGCTTTGTCAGCGCTGGGGGAACCCCAGTATAGATCTCTTCGCAAGCCGCAAGAACGCGAAGGTTCCCAGATTCTACTCCTTAAATCCGATGGACCATCCAGAGGGCGTAGACGCCCTGAGTCAGACTTGGGGAGAATCCCTCTCTTATGCGTTCCCACCACTGGCCCTCATACCGGCAGTGCTCAGAAAGATACGCGAGGACCACGCAAGAGTGATATTGATAGTGCCATACTGGCCGAGGAGAAGCTGGTTTTCCCTTCTGGGAGCCATGGCAGTAGAAGATCCAGTCGAGCTGCCCTTGTGGAAGAACATCATCCACCAGGGCCCGATCCACCACCCGGACCCAGCAAGACTCCATCTATCGGCTTGGATCCTGAGAGGGACATCCTGAAGGCAAAAGGATTGTCGGAGCAGGTCATATCCACCCTACAGGCCAGCAGGAAGCCGGTGACGTCGGCAATCTATCGGAAGATATGGAGGAGATTCTGTCTGGAGGGTGGCAGGTCCGAGCTCGTGGCAGGTACCCCGGATCTCCCTAACATACTAGGGTTCCTGCAGGCAGGCTTTAATAAAGGCCTCAAGCCCAGCACTCTAAAAGTCCAGGTTTCAGCTTTGAGCGCCTTCTTTGATTATCAGTTAGCTGCACATCCCTGGGTGATAAGGTTTATAAAAGCCACACAACGCCTGCGTCCCACGATTAGGCAGCTCACCCCGCCATGGGACCTGGGCCTGGTACTTCGGTTCCTCTGCTCGGACACTTTCGCCCTTAGTGAGAAGATACCCATCCGTGCTCTCACTCGTAAAACGGCCTTTCTAGTAGCCATTACCACGGCCAAAAGAATAGGGGAGATCCAGGCCCTATCCACTAAGGATCCATACCTCCAGATAAGAGAGGATAGTATAATCCTTAGGTTAGACCCGGCATTTACCCCGAAGGTAGCCTCCACAAGAAACCTGAACCAGGAGGTAGTGTTACCCTCTTTCTGTGATAATCCCCGAAATGAGAAGGAGCGGCAGCTCCACTCGCTAGACGTGAGGCGCGCAGTTATAGAATACCTAGAGGCCACCAATAGTTGGCGTATCGACCCGAACCTGTTCGTTCTCTTTGGTGGTAGGAATAAAGGGAAGAAGGCCTCTAAGGCGTCCATAGCGCGTTGGATTACCTCAGTAATCTCGGACGCCTACCAGGCTGAAGGCGCCAGCCCGCCTGATTCCTTAAAAGCCCACTCTACAAGGGCGGTATCGGCCTCATGGGCCGAGCGGGCAGGGGAGTCAGTTGATCAAATTTGTCGAGCGGCAACCTGGGCTAGTCTTAATACATTCTGCAAACACTACAAACTAGATGTGTTAGCTGGCCAACAAACCGCATTCGGGAGAAAAGTTCTCCAAGCAGTAATCCCACCCTGAGGAGGTGCTTTGGTACTCTCCATAGTGCTGTCAGGTGGACGTCCTGGAAAATAGGTATTAGACCTACCGGTAATGATGTTTCCAGGAGTCCATCCTGACAGCACGGGTAGTTCCCTCCCTGTTATGTTATACTATGTTGTATTATGTTATGTCATATGCTGTAATATGACTGTTTCATTAAACCGTTACTAGCATCATCCACCTTGTGGTACTTGTCAAATCACTGAGGGAAAGGGGGTGGGACATGGCCTTTTAACCTCTCGTGTGCTTTCCTGTCCCTGTAAGGAGGAGGAGGACGTCCTCCATAGTGCTGTCAGGATGGACTCCTGGAAACATCATTACCGGTAGGTCTAATACCTATTATTCCATACTGTGGGAATCAGGGATTTGGACATTGACATGAAGTGCAGGTTACTGAGTAATGCAGGGAGAGGTCGAGTGGGCGACGGCCACTTTGCGTTGCAACGCTACAACGGGTGGCCCTCTACTGTATAAGGAAGCACCAGTATTATAAATGGCACTTAAAAGATGAGGGCAAGTTACATATTCTATGTTGAGCATCAAATCTACTAAAAAGCGCACAAAAGGCCATATTAGTATTCTATTTACACATATGCATTTTTTCTACAGGACCAGACTAAAGTTTATTCCTTTGTATTTTTCTTTTCTTCACAGCATGATCACGGTCTTTCCATTGTTTCGCACATTGGCCTAAGTTTATCTGTTTTCTGCCTGGCGCTGTCTCTTCTCACGTTCACCCTCTGTCGCTCGTTGCGAAGCTCGCACACGTCTGTCTTGACGGCTATGTGTAGTTGTCTTTTCTTGGGACAACTTCTGTTTCTGTTGGGAATCCAACAAACATCCGTCGAGGTAAGTGATGACCGTCTGTGATGGCATTACATGTAAAATGAAATGCTGTGAATCAGACACATCGAAGGACGTTCTCATCGCCAACATTTATGCAATATCTGCAAGATCGTGGTATATTATACATATTCTGATTTAATCTTCTTCTCCATTATCTACAGATCCTCTGCTCTATCATTGCTGGAGCGCTCCACTTCTTATTCCTCTGTGCATTCTGTTGGATGTTCATAGAGAGTGTTCTGTTGTTTATGACAGTTCGTAACCTCCGAGCTGTGAATTATATGACATCTCGAAGGTCAAATTTCCCAATGATGTGTTTGCTGGGATTTGGGGTTCCTACTGTCATTGTTGGGATCTCTGCAGCAGTCCAGCCAGATGCCTATGGAACCATAACATAGTAAGACCCTTTTAGACTTTTATAGGCCTATTACGATGTCACTGTAGTATACTATTCAAGTTTTTTATAAGATATATATTTGTTATTCTATCGTAATTAAGGTAAGATGTGACCCAATAGAATGACAATTATTCTAGAACATTTTAACATATCATAATGAATTAAGGAAAAAGGATCCTGCTTATACAGGGTGGGCCATATAGATACACCTGGGTGGGCCATTTATAAAGATACAATCCAAAATGGCCGACTTCAACACCCATCTTGAAAAGTTTTTGCTCTCCCATATACTAAATGTGCCACAAACAGGAAGTTGATATCATAAGTTGATATCACCAACCATTCCCATTTAATTTAGGTGTGTCCATATAAATGACCCACCCAGGTGTATCCATATAAATAGCCCACTATGTAAATGTAGGCCACTGTCTAAACCACACATAGTGACAGTCCTGTCCCAAAGCCTTTAGTTATAATGTTGAGTTGGGCTCCCATTTGTGGCTGTTGTGGTCTCTTTTGTTCAGATTAGATTTTGGAGGTGTTTGTGGAATGAGCATTTGTAAGGTTAGAAGTCAGATACAGATGTTGGATGAGAAGTCATGCTCAAAGTTTGTTCCAATGCATCCCAAAGGTGTTGGATGGGAGTGAGGTCAGAGCTTTGTTTATTCAGTCATATTTTTCCACGTCAAACTCATCACATCATGCCTTAATGGACCTTGTATTGTGTACTGGGCTCAGTTATGGGAAACAGAAAAGGGCCTCCCCAAACTGCTCCCATAAAGTGGGAAGCTAAAATTATCCAACTGCTGTAGCAATGCTGTTCTTCAATGGAAATAAATGGCCAAACCTTTAAAACCAGTTCGATACTTTTATTCCTCCTCCACCAAATTTTACAGTAGGCATTAAGCAATCTCATTGGGTACCCACCAAACCCAGATTCATGTTTTAGATTACCAGTTTGTGAAAAGTTATACAGCACTCAAAAGAACACATTTCTACAACAGAGCTCATTTACATCATGCTGTACACCACTCCAGCCAACTCCTGGCATTGTGCATACTGTACTGTGGATTGTGTGCAGTTGTTCTGCCATTTTATTGAATCTCCTGATGTACAGTTCTTGCTCTGATATTACTTTAAGACAAGGGTGGGGAACCTCAGGCTCTAGGGCCATTTACGGCCCTCGATGGCCTTTTATCAGGCCCCCGGGCAGATTCTCAGGGACTGCAGTGCTTTGGCAGGGAGTTGTATTTTGATTGCCACCAGCTCAGTAATTTATTCTTGCTCTGTTAGTACACACACGCAGTGTTCACTACAGAACACTGAAGAGCATGCAATGAAAGATTACGTCCGGACACCAGAGCCAGAGTCAGGATGTAATTTGTGGGCGGAGTTTGTTTGGCCCCCGAAGGATGGTATAAATATCCAATTGGCCCTTGGCAGAAAAAAAAGATTCCCCACCCCTGCTTTAAGAGGAAGTAGGAATTTGGTAGTGAGTGATGAAGCAGAGGGTGGGATGATGTCCCCCCACCCACCTACAACTGTTCGGCACTTGATCCCTATGCTGTCTGCCTGGGTTTTCACTTTATGGATAAGTTGCTGTTACTGCCAAACTTCACCACTTAATAATTCTTACAGTTGATCAGGGCAGATCTAGCAGATCAGAAGTTTTTCAAACTAAAATGGCAAAAAATTCCAAAAGAAGATTTATTTTCCAGTTGAATTCTGGTAGTTATGTTCAAATACTGTGACGAGGTCAGCTTACGCTGAGTCGACTTTTCTTTAGAGTGGACCCTCTGGGTCGATGCACCCACCCACCTAGGGTGAGCTGACCTTGTGAGGAACCACCCCCTATACAGGGAGTGTCAGGGGCAAGACCAAGGGGGTGAGCCACCACGACTGCTGCCACCAGACGGCCGGATCAGGTAGACACTAGGTACGAGTGTCGGACGAGCAGGAAGCAAGACATGACATAAGTTCAAGGTATCTTCATTAAGACAACTTCAGGAAAACATTCAGTGCAAAATGTGATAACAAGCAAACACGGCAAGGTGCGTGCAAGGCACGCCAAGGTCCATGGCATGGTACGTGCCAGGAGGCAAGCCTGGTTACCGGCAAGGACACAATGGTATCGGACTCCGGACAACAGGCAACGATCAACAGGGTTGTCAGGTTCCGGAGCTCTGATGGCGATCGGCAGGACCCGGGCATCCGGCAAACCAGGGTACAAGCAAGGAGGCACGACAGATATCCAGGCATGGTGCGTGTCAGGGAACACACCGAGGTCCAAGGCAGGGTGCGTGCTAGGGGCACACCAGGGTGCAGGGCAAGGTGCAAGGCAGGGTGCGTGTGTAGGGGACACGCCAGGGTTAAAAGCAAGGTGCAAGGCAAGGTGCGTGTGTAGGGGACACGCCAGGGTTCAAAGTTCAACAAACAAGACAGGGTGCGTGTGTAGAGGACACGCCAAGACACAAGGTTCAAGGCAGAGTCCTGCGCGTGCAGAGAGACACACCAGGGTCAGGTTCAAGGCAGAGTCCTGCGCGTGCAGAGAGACACACCAGGGTCAGGTTCAAGGCAGAGTCCTGCGCGTGCAGAGAGACACGCCAGGGTCAGGTTCAAGGCAAAGTCCTGCGCGTGCAGAGAGACATGCCAGGGTCAGGTTCAAGGCAGAGTCCTGCGCATGCAGAGGGCACGCCAGGGTCAGGGTTCAAGGGTTCAAAGCAAGGTGCAAGGCAAGGTGCGTGTGTAGAGGACACGCCAGGGTTCAAAGTTCAACAAACAAGACAGGGTGCATGTGTAGAGGACACGCCAAGGCACAAGGTACAAGGCAGAGTCCTGCGCATGCAGAGAGACACGCCAGGGTCAGTTTCAAGGCAGAGTCCTGCGCATGCAGAGAGACACGCCAGGGTCAGTTTCAAGGCAGAGTCCTGCGCGTGCAGAGAGACACGCCAGGGTCAGATTCAAGGCAAAGTCCTGCGCGTGCAGAGAGACACGCCAGGGTCAGGGTTAAAAGCAGAGTCCTGCACGTGCAGAGGACATGCCAGGGACAGAGTACAGGCAAGGACCTGTACGTGCGAGAGGGCACGACAGGGTACATGGCAAGACCTGCGCGTACTTTTACAGAAGCACGGGGAGGTATGCCACGGGGCAAGCGATGGCCTGCATGTGCTAAGTGGAGCACGCAAAGCACAGTGCAGAGACAGCGTGGGTGCAAGGAAGCACAGAGAGCACGGCTGGGGCACTGGCTAGGTGGACGGGCTGCAGCACAAACAGGCGGGTAAGACTCCAGCGAACCTGGCTGGGGCATAGCAGGCGACACAGCTGTCACTGACCGACGAGCACGGCTGAGGCACAAGCAGGCGGGCACGGCTAGGGCAGGCACGGCTGAGGCACAAGCAGGAGGCTAGGAAGGCCAGGCGCATGCAAAGGGCACACGGAGAAACAAGGCAAGGCAAAGCAAGAAACAAGGCAAGACAAGGTACGGAACACGGAGCGGAACAAAGGCAGAAACGCAGAGCCAGATCAGAGCGAGAACAGTGCTAACAGCGGAGCGTAGGCCGAAGCCCAGAGCCGGGTCAAGAGAGAACCTTGAGACTAGCGTGGAAATGTGCAAGAGAGCACGATAGGACAGAGTCTAGCAGCGGAGCGTAGGCCGAAGCCCAGAGCCGGGTCAAGGCAGAGCCTTGAGACTAGACATGGAAATGTGCAAGAGAGCACCAAAGGGCAGAGTACGGAAAACCAGGCAGAGACAAGAAACATGAGAAGCACTACAAGGCTCAGAATAGCAAAGACCAGACATGGCGAAACAGGCAAAGGCAGAGAATAGCGGAAGTAATACAAGGCAAAGCAAGGCAAGGACAAACATGGCATGAGAGACAACACAAGACAAGGCACGAAACAAGAGGCAGACTACAAGCACAGAGCATGTGCAGAGACGCACTACAGAGCAGAGTGCAGGGGCACAGAATACAGGGAGCGACCGAGCAAACTAAGCAGCCATGCAGGGAAGCAACACGATACTCAGGCCCCGACCATAGGAATGGGCGGTCTGATATAGCACTATAGCACCTGCACTTCCGGGTGAGTATCAGGGAAAGACTTCCGGTTCAGATCCTCCAGGATCATAGAGAGCGTTGCTAGATCAGACTGGGCTGAACCATAGAGAAGGTCACATGAACAGGGGTTCCAGGAATACCTAGAGGATTGCAGAATCAGACAGTGCTAGAACATGAGAAAGGTCACATGATCAGGGGTTCCAGGAATACATAGAGGATTGCAGAATCAGAGCAGAGACAGATGGTTACCTAGCCACGGCGTGCAGCCATGAGGTAAGGCGCGCGTGCACACCGCTCCAGGCATCTTGCAGCATGAGACATAACGGGCATGAGAATTCAGTACACGTGCACACCGCTCCAGGAGTCATGCGGCATAACAGACATGGCGGGCATGACAAATACAGTAGGGAAAAAAATACTATTCTGACCCTGAGCTGCAAACACATAAGCTCCTAAAATGGCTGATATACAGTGAATGAGGAAGAAGAAGGAAGAGGCTACTGACCTCATAGCTTGAGGGAGAGACAGGGAGAGAGGAAGGACAAACTTCTAAAGAGGGGCAAACCTTATTGCATAGCAATGAAACAGCACAATGTTATATAATACTGAATGATTCCAAAGTCGTCGGACATGACAGTTTGCTATTTTACATATTTATAAAAATAGAAACTTGTGTCCTTTTATACCTGTAACAATCCTACCCACTTGGGAGCGAGATGAAGTGTCACAGGAACCGTTTCTCTTTAAAAGTCTGGCTGGTTTATTTCAATCCTCATAAAATGCATAGCAGGAAAACTCAAATACAACCCTTGTCCAGCAGAAAGTGAAACATTAGGTAACAAATCCATACAATAGTGTGGGTTCGCCTGCTTGAGTTAGAGTCCAGCTTCATAGTCCTTTAGCAAACGCGCACAATCCTGGAGGTCTGCAAACCTCCACACATACTGACTTCTGTGAGACAAACAGGCCTCATTTTACAATGTTAATCACACCCATGAGTGGAGACATGGTGAGCTGAGCAGACGTCTCTCCCTACTCTTCAGCTGCTTCCAGTCATCCTGTCATGGCTGATTAAACCCTCTTAGTATTATGGGAACTAGAGAATTACTCCAGATTTATATCATAGAGGACATGCACCTCCTGTGATACATATCTCTCATCCACTATGTGTCCAGCAGCCACTTTACATCCCATTTTAACAGTATATCAGAACAATATGACATGATCGCCACCAAACTATGAAATTGACAGCAAAGCATGATGTTTTTTTCCATCTCCACTTTCAGATTACCTGCAGGGACCAATTTTTGAAAACTGCTTTGTCTCAGGGCTGTAGGCTATTGCTCGGCTTGTGACTTGTTAAAACCGGATAAAATTATTAACTTAGTACACAGAGGCTAACATTTATTTGTGGACTGTGCACATGTTGAAGTCTACTCACATATTTACCAACAGTCCTGGATATGCCAGGACTAGAGTTGAGCGAAACGGGTCGAAAAAATTCAAAAGTCACCGACTTTTGGCAAAGTCGGGTTTCATGAAACGAAACCCGACCCTAGGATGAGGTCGGCCACGAGGTCGGCGACTTACGCGCCAAAGTCGCGTTTCAAAAGTTTGTTTTGCGCTCTTTTTCAGCCAATCAGGATCCACGGACACTGTGGGCAACGTGATGACATAGGCAGGGGTCACCACCATCTTTCAGAAGGGCATGCAAGTGATTGGCTTGCTTTGGTGGGCGTCACAGGGGGTATAAAAGGGCGTGCACGCCGACCGCCATCTTAATTCTGCCGATCTCAGTATAGGGAGAGGTTGCTGATTCTGTAGGGAGAGCGTTAGGCAGGGAAGAAGACAAAAAAACTGCTTCTGCTGCTAGCGATTTGGCCTGCACAACACACCAGTCACTGTGTGTGCAGTGCAAGGGGAGGCTATATAGTGGTGTATCAGTGGTGTTGGTTGTTGGGCTGCCTTTTAAGGCTTCCTAAAGTGTCAAAACTAAAGGAACACAAAAAGCGCAATAGGGTCTTATCCGGGTTAAATGCTGGAAAAGTAATTTAGATTGTACTCACCCTTTTTAAGAGAGGTTCAAGCATGTAGGATCAGTAATCTGCTTGCTGCACGTCCAAAGGTCAGCTCTGTGACCGCTTACACATCAGTTTTTGGAATAAATTCTCGGACTTTTGTGCGCTGCCAGATAAATTCACCAATCCAATATTTAGGAAAAAGATTAATTCATTTATTTCCCAACGCGTTTCGAAATGTATACCATTTCTTCATCAGGGGATGACAATATATCAAATATGTCAACAATCCAAAAGTGTCCAGTGTCCACAAGTGTCTGCAGAAATTCAAAATCTCCCTTATCCTCTAGTCACTTTGGTCACAGCTGTGCCATCGAGCCTGTCACATAGCGCTCAGATATTCATTGGGCCTCACACAATCCAAAAGTGTCCAGTGTCCAAAAGTGTGTGCAGAGATTCAAAATCTCCCTTATCCTCTAGTCACTTTGGTCACAGCTGTGCCATCGAGCCTGTGACATAGCGCTCAGATATTCATTGGGCCTCACACAATCCAAAAGTGTCCAGTGTCCAAAAGTGTGTGCAGAGATTCAAAATCTCCCTTATCCTCTAGTCACTTTGGTCACAGCTGTGCCATCGAGCCTGTCACATAGCGCTCAGATATTCATTGGGCCTCACACAATCCAAAAGTGTCCAGTGTCCAAAAGTGTGTGCAGAGATTCAAAATCTCCCTTATCCTCTAGTCACTTTGTTCACAGCTGTGCCATCGAGCCTGTGACATAGCGCTCAGATATTCATTGGGCCTCACACAATCCAAAAGTGTCCAGTGTCCAAAAGTGTGTGCAGAGATTCAAAATCTCCCTTATCCTCTAGTCACTTTGGTCACAGCTGTGCCATCGAGCCTGTCACATAGCGCTCAGATATTCATTGGGCCTCACACAATCCAAAAGTGTCCAGTGTCTGCAGAAATTCAAAATCTCCCCTGTCCTATAGACACCTTGTACCTTGTTTTACATTACTATATAGTTTGTTGGATTTTGTCTACATTTCTACCAAAAATGAGGAAGGCTGGTGGAAGAGGCCGTGGAATTGGGTGGGGGTTGGCAGCTGGTAATGATGGTGTTGGTGGTGATCTGATGGTAGTGGCAAGAGCAAAATAGGACCGAATGCAGGAGGTGTTGAGCCTGCGTCATCGTCTGGCTACATAAGGCCTCGAACGCTTAGTTTTCTAGGAGTTGGCAAACCGCTTTTAAAGCCAGAGCATCAGGAAAAAGTTTTGTCTGACATTGCTGACTCAGCCTCCAGCTCTATCGCCTCCTCTTCTTCAGTTGTAAAAAGTAAAAGCACTGAGTCGTCATTGGAGGCTTATGTTCATGAACCACACCTTTCCTTGTGCCCTTCACCCCAACCAAGATTGAAGGATGACGCAGGCCATACTACTGATTACTCCATGGAGCTGTTTTCACATACCATGCCTTGATTATCAAGTGAAATGGTGAATTACCCAGGCCAGGATGAATCTGACATGGAGTGCACTGATGCACAGCCGCTGATGGATGATTCTGCTGGTACATTCACTCAGAGTACTACATTGTCCTCGCAGTGTACAGAGCCAGATTCTGACCCTGATGAGACTCAGGTGCCCCTTCCCGCAAACTATACCACCATACACGGTGACACAGAGGAAGGTGCACATGACATAGAAGAGGAGGTGATGGATGACCCAGTTGTTGACCCAGATTGGCATCCATTGGGGGAAGAGGGTGCTGCTTCCAATAGCTCAGATGAGGAGCATCCACAGCAGACATCGACATCGCAACAGCTGTTATCTGGCAGGCCCGTAGCACTCCAAAGACAGGTTCCAAACATCAAAAGAGTTGCTGGACAGCTTGTCCAGAGGGTCAAAAGATCACAGCGTGCTAGGCCGCAAAATGTCTGCCAAAGTAGGAAGAGTGCAGTGTGGCACTTTTTTGAACAAAATCCTCATGATCAGGCCACGATTATCTGTAAGAAGTGCGCAAAGACCTTTAGCCGAGGGAAAAATCTGAAAAATTTGAATACCAGTTGCATGCTTAGACATTTAACCAGCATGCACTTGCAAGCGTGGACACAACACCAAACCTCAAGTGCCACATGTGCAACTGATCACAACGAAGGTAGTCAGCAACGCTACATTGTTTCCCCCACTGTAAGCCCACCGGTTAGCACAGCAGCAAATGTTGAGGTGTCGTTGCAAGGCCACAGCAGTCAGGGAATCCCACTGTTATATCAACGAAAGACTGATTCTAGGCCATCAGAAAGAACACCAACTCCATCACCATCATCAACCCTCTCTCAGTCCGCCCTGTCCACCGCTACTTCCACCATATGCAGCTCTCAAGTCCAGCTCACCCTCCCAGACACTATGAGTAGGTCAAGAAAGTACTCAGTCTCTCATCCGCGTACACTGGGTTTGAATGCCCACATTGCCAAACTAATCTCGTTTGAGATGATGCCCTATCAGTTGGTGGAAAGCGCAGCTTTCCGCGAACTCATGGCCTATGCAGTACCACGCTATGACCTACTCAGTCGCCACTTCTTCTCTCGCAAAGCCATCCCAGCCCTCCACCATCATATGAAAGACCGCATTGTCCATGCACTCAAGCAGTCAGTGAGCGGAAAGGTGCACTTCACAACTGATGCATGGTCCAGTCGGCATGGCCAGGGCCGTTACGTGTCCATCACTGCGCACTGGGTTAATGTGGTGGATGCAGGGTCCACAGGGGACAGCGGTGGTGGGACAGTGCTGCCTAGCCCACGGTATAGGAAACAGTTGGCCGTAGGCGTTCGACCCTCCTCCTCCTCCTCCTCCTCCAGAAGCGAAAGCTCGTCCACAGAGCGCAGTCGTACGAGCACTCCATCTGCAGCTGCCACTGTTGCACACGATGTGTCCCCCTATCGAGCAGCTAGTGGAAAGCGTCAGCAGGCTGTGTTGCAGATGATGTGTTTGGGCAACAGACACACCGCCGAGGTGCTGGCCGAGTACTTGAAGCGACAAACTTGAGTCATGGCTGGGCAGTGTACATCTTGAGGCAGGCAAGGTAGTTAGTGATAACGGACGTAATTTTGTGGCAGCCATAGCCCTTTCAAAACTCAGCCACATACCTTGCTTGGCTCACACCTTGAACCTGGTGGTGCAGTGCTTCCTCAAAAATTATCCGGAGTTAACAGCCCTGCTCCAGAAGGTGCGAAGACTGTGCGCGCACATCCGCCGGTCGCCTGTACACTCCGTTCGTATGCAGAAGCTGCAGCGATTGCTCCACCTTCCCAACCACCGCCTCATTATCGACATTGCAACAAGGTGGAACTCCACCCTGCACATGGTGGAGCGACTGTGCGAGCAGAGGCAGGCCTTAATGCATTTGTGGGAGGATACACGGCCAGGCACTTTGAGAGCAGACATGGAGTTGACAGGTGTGCAGTGGTCGAAGCTGAAAGACCTCTGTAAAGTCCTTCAGTGTTTTGAGGAATGCACACGGCTGGTAAGCGCAGACGACGCCATCCTAAGCATGAGCATCCCACTTATGCGTCTGCTCATGCAAACTTTGACGCACCTTAAGGAGCAGGCGTCTGCAGCCAATGTTGATGAGGAGGAAGAGGAGGAGGGAATCCTTGATGACATTCAGCCATTGTCTGCTCAGGGACCTCTCCTGGACGAGGTGGAGGAAGAAGAGGAGGAGGAGGATGATGATGGGGATGATTACTTAGGGGAGGAGGATGCATCTTGTGGGGCAAGTGAAAATGTTGGCGTGGCAAGGTCTGGTACAGGGTTTGTGCGTGACTGGAGGGATGTGGATTTGCCAGAAAGTGCTCCTCCACCCAGCACTCGCAGTGCATCATTGACACCGGGAACATTGGCCCACATGTCAGATTATGCCTTGCAGATCCTAAAAAGGGACCCCCGCATTGCCAAAATGATGAACGATGACGACTACTGGTTGGCCAGCATCCTGGATCTACGCTATAAAGGCAAATTACAAAACATCATGCCACAGGAGAACCTTGACCTAATATTGGCTAATAAACAAGCAACTCTGGTAAATCGGTTGCTTGAGGCATTCCCAGCACACAGCAGCGGTGATGGTTCTCACACGAGCCGTACGGGCCGGGGGCAGCTTGGCAGAGGTGTTCGTGGTGCACACAGCAGAAGTGGCGTTGGAGACAGGGGTTTCATGACAATGTTGTGGACTGATTTTTCAAATACCGCTCACACAACTGGTAATACTGCATCGATGGAAAGTGACAGGAGACAGCAGTTGTCAACTATGGTTACAAACTACTTTTCCTCCCATATCGATGTTCTCCCACACAGGTCATTCCCCTTTGACTATTGGGCCGCTAAACTGGACACCTGGCCTGAATTGGCCCAATATGCCTTACAGGAGCTCGCTTGCCCAGCTGCAAGTGTGCTATCGGAAAGAGTCTTCAGTGCAGCTGGATCTATCCTGACAGAAAAAAGGACCCGTCTGTCAACCCAAAATGTGGATGATCTAACCTTCATTAAAATGAACCATGCATGGGTTTCCAAGGATTTTGTCCCACCTTCCCCTGATGACACATAGGGTGACAGAAAAATGGCTTGCTTTGGTCCACCTCTTCCTGGGACTTCACCTATTTCGCCTTTTGCATCAGCTGAATGTCCAACATCAACATATGCCACTTTCTAAAACTCCCTAACTGTGCTGCCTCCCCCCCATGGCCGGGGTCACCACCTAGCGCACGACACCGTGCGAGTGCCGTTGCCCTGGACAGGTGGGTAGGCCGACTCTTGGGCGCGGGCACTGGCACAGGGTCCCTCATAGTGCAATCAAGTGTCTCTGACGATGGTGGTGCACACCCGCCGTCAGACACACCGCTGTACTATGAGGGGCCCAGTGCCAGTACCGACGCCCACGAGTGGGCCCCCCTTGCTTGGGCAGGGCCCCAGCATTTGCAATCTTTACCTCTCCCTGCTCCTCCGCTGTGTAATCTGGGCCGTCAAATCCATACTGTGCCTGACACCATCTGAGCCTGCCTCCTGATGTATAGACATATATTTTGAATGTGTACGCTATCCATACATGTTATCCGGGGAAACGGTACCCTTTCTAACCTTTGTGCAATCACGTGCAATCCATACTGGGCCTAACACCGTCTGAGCCTGCCTCCTGAGACATATATTTTGAATGTGTACGCTATCCATACATGTTATCCGGGGATACGGTACCCTTTCTAACCTTTGTGCAATCACGTGCAATCCATACTGAGCCTAACACCGTCTGAGCCTGCCTCTTGAGACATATATTTTGAATGTGTACGCTATCCATACATGTTATCCGGGGATACGGTACCCTTTCTAACCTTTGTGCAATCACGTGCAATCCATACTGGGCCTAACACCGTCTGAGCCTGCCTCCTGATACATATATTTTGAATGTGTACGCTATCCATACATGTTTTCCGGGGATACGGTACCCTTTCTAACCTTTGTGCAATCACGTGCAATCCATACTGGGCCTAACACCGTCTGAGCCTGCCTCCTGAGACATATATTTTGAATGTGTACGCTATCCATACATGTTATCTGGGGATACGGTACCCTTTCTAACCTTTGTGCAATCACGTGCAATCCATACTGGGCCTAACACCGTCTGAGCCTGCCTCCTGATGTATAGACATATATTTTGAATGTGTACGCTATCCATACATGTTATCCTGGGATACGGTACCCTTTCTCACCTTTGTGCAATCACGTGTAATCCATACTGGGCGTGAGAACGGCTGGCGAGCTGTTAAGCAAGCTACAGCACCTGTGGTTTGCACACGTAAGTTTTTCATTTTTTCAGGAATGACGGTTAGGCCTAATTCCGGAACTGTGGTTGACCTGCACTTACTGGGAAATCATTGTTCGCGGGTAATAATTGTAATCAGTGATCCCCATCACTAACGTTGTTCAGGGTTATCTGCACCTGTAAGCGACAAACGCTGGCCTTTTCAGTGTAGCGCACATGCAGCCACGGACATGTAAGAGCATGACACACCAGTTATTGGCCAATCTCATGTGCCAGAGCCTCACATGTCCCTCTAGTAAGCCGGACTCGGACCGCGGGGCATGACGGAGTCTCGTTCGTTAACGGAATTAAGCTTGCAATGTGTGCATCTGTTCTGTAGCTGGCATGGTTGAGGTTTCCCAGGTGGAGTCGAATTTAACCGTAGTCTCCACTCCTGGTGGTGCCCTTCTGGACATTCCTTTAAGGTTCAGCTTTGCAACCATACTGCCCACGTAAAACAAACACTTTGCCTTCATGAACGCTGTTTGGAGGGTCATGACTCGTGGGAATAACGCCGCCCAATCAGTTAACCTGCTAGAGAGATCCTTCGTTGCTCCCAAGCATGACATCACACTCCCTAGGAAGAAGGTAATGCCACTGTGGCGACCGTACTCCTGGGGGCGACACAAGTGCACTGATGCCCAGCCACTGCTCGATGAATCTGCTGGTACATTGACCCAGACCACTACATTCCCCTCGCACGCTACCCGGCCTGAATCTGACCCTGATGAAACTCAGGTTACCCTTCCCATATACAGTTCCATCTTACACGGTGACAAAGAGGAAGCTGCAGATGAAAGTGCAGGTTCGGCCCACCCGCCATCAGACACACCACCGTACTATCAGGGGCCCTGTGCCAGTGCCGTCGCCAACGAGTGGGCCCCCCCTGCTTGCCCAGGATCACAGCACTTGCAAAGTTGAAATACTGTGCAGTGAGATGGAAGATGGGGACGACGAGGAGTCTAGACTAGTACAGGGATTCCCTAGCGAGGAGACTTATTTGATTGTTTTCAATGTTGGGACAGCAATTTTTTGGGAGCACTATACTCTGGAGAATGATAGATGGGGCCCACCATACACTGGAACATTCCAAAGGTGGACATCAGACACTGGAGCAGCATTTACAGGGCCCATTATACACTAGAGCACTAGAAATGGGGCCCATTATGTTTGGAGCATTATTTGGGCCCATAAGACAGTGGAGCTTCATCCATGGGGACCAACATATACTGTAGCATTATGTGGAGCTCATCATATACTGTTTCAAACATTATTTGGGACCAATGATTCTGTATGGAGAAATAGATGGGCCTCGTCATGAGATGTAAAAAGTGAAGTATTTTTCATTGTACTATACCGCTATTTCTCTGCCGTATCGGAGCATGATGAGTTGTGGTATGTGTTAAAGGGGCGCTCTTTCGCCCAGGACACATGAAAACCTGCAGCCAGCCCTCCCCCCCCACAACTTTAGCCAAATAACCCCCATTTTTCAGTGCGTAACTTGTATTATGAAGTTAATTAAGGTTGACAAGCTTAAGTAAGAAGAATTGATGCTTTTGGCATTCAAATGGGCACCGTAGGTGTGTTTCCTGTCCTCCTCTCACTGCCGACTTTTATTCCCCATTGACTTACATTGGGTTTCGTGTTTCGGGACGACCCCGACTTTTCCCTATAATCGGACGATCTTGCTCGACCCGACTTTTGGAAAAGTCGGGTTTCACGAAACGAAACTCGACCCTAAAAAACCAAAAGTCGCTCAACTCTAGCCAGGACCGTGCCGATTTTTTTGAAACAGTCTCAGCAAATTCATGGCTGTCCGAAGCTGTAAGGGGATGGGGCTTTAGAAAACCTGGCCCACAAATTTGGGTTCAGAGGTGGCACCGGAGGCGGGAATAAAAATATGCCTTAATTGCCAACAGCATTGTTGGTAGCTATGTATTTATGTTGCTTTTGGTACAACTGCTTCCTATAGGGACAAGATGGTTAAAATCATACTATGGTGAAATGTATTGTTCTAGTCACAGAGAAGTATAATATAAACTGTATAATATGAGTCACCAAATGGTTTACATTTTGCAATGTATCTTATGTTTCTAACAGTTGTTGGCTCCAATCTCCATCTGCAGTTTGGTGTTTCCTTGGTCCAGTCGCTGTGTTCATTGTTGTGAGTACATACTGTAATAATCGGACTAATCATCAAAATGAATGTAACATAGATGGATATTAATTATTGCTAAGGGCAGAGACAGACTGCCATATAACTCGTGCGACGATCAGATCGCATTGCAGGAACTGGCCTGGCACCTCTCCTCACCTGAGCAGCTTTCAACCTTAGGTCAGGAGAGCAGACAGACAGTTCAAGGTTTACAATGTGATCCTCCCATGAGATATAATGAGTTATACGGTCATCTGTCTTTGCCCTTATATTCGTTCTATCTCCAATGGGAATTGGTGTGTTGCTCTATATATAAGACTGAACTGAAAGCAAGTTTGTAGATACACAACATGTTCTTCAACAGGAAAAGTAGAAAACGCAGCAGAAAATGGTTGCTCTCATAGAATCATAGAATGGTAGAGTTGGAAGGGACCTCCTGGGCCATCTGATCCAACCCCCTGCTCAAAGCAGGATTCGCTAAATCATCCCAGTCAGATGTCTGTCCAGCCTCTGTTTGAAGACTTCCATTGAAGGAGAACTCACCACTTCTCGTGGCAGCTTGTTCCACTCATTGATGACTCTAACTGTTAAAAAGTTTTTTCTAATATCTAATCTGTATCTCCTCCCATTCAGTTTCATCCCATTGCTTCTAGTCTCTCAATACATATTTTCAGGAGCGCTCCATTCTCCAGCCTCCCTCAGTCTTCTTTGCCAGGGGACAGAACACTCCTGATTGTTGGGATTGGTGGCATTATTGTGCCATTGGCCTGAACTGTGTGCTCTCTGTGTGCTGCAATTAGAGGCAGTTTTTTCAGCATCATAGGAGCACACTGACCATGAAACTGGCCGGAACCAGCTTTAGAGCAGACTTTACAAACTCTATAGCAAAGAGCTGGTGAGTGCTGAATTCCTTGCCTAGGAGACTCGCCACCAGTGATAGACTGCAGTGAACAATAACATTAAAACTCCTTCCATTCTTGAACATGAAGAGGATTTTTAGTAACAAATAAATTGCAAAGTTGCTTGTCTTTACAAACACTGAAATTTTAACTTTTCATTATCTTGAGACTAAAACTTTACATTATTTCTATTTACCCCGAGGTACAGATTAAATTATAGTCTAAAAATGTAAATGTATCTACAATTCTACTAGCTGTCACTTGAAACATCATGAAATGGTCACTTTCAACAATGTTTGCATAAATTAATTGTACAAGCAATATGATTATTTCTGCTTATCAGACATTTCTTCACCCCCTTCCCTGCCCTCCTCTTTCCTCCTAAAATTATTGTTCATGCTAAAAAGCAACTAGAATCCAAACTGCAGGCTCACTGCTGATTAAAGTATATGGAGAGTTGAGGGGCAAGCAGGTAGATCCAAGAAAGAGAAAAAAACATGTGCTGCCGGTTACTTATTAATGTTTTACCTTACCATAGAGCTGGATTCACAGCTACACTGCTCATAACTGCTATATAATCTCATTTATGCTGCTGATTCTGAGCATCTGCTATGTTCTGTAGAAAGAGAAGGCTGGTAGTGCAATAAGAGACTGCGCTGCTGTGGTAGAATTCAAGATATCTTTATTGCACTACCAGCCTTCTCTTTGTACCAAGTCCTTGGACCTCATGCAGACTGCTGCAGCTGTTTTATGCGATTATAGGTGTTGTGACTCTCACAACCCTATCAGGTGAGCCTAACACTTGCTGTGCACTCATCTACTTTCCATACAGACCTATGCATTGGAAACGCCCTGTCTCCCCCTTTTCTTTTATGTTCTGTAGAGGAAGAGTCCCTCATAATAGGAACTTGTTTTCACCCAGTAGCTCAGAGATAACTGAAAATTAGAGAAAGAACCTGCAGAGGGGTAGACTAGTGAAAACACTGTACAATATAGCAGAAATTAGATATTACAATGTCACATGATTTACTGTATTCTGGATGATTATTTTCTCCTAGATCAGATTACTACTCAGTGCGTTATGTATAAATTATACTTCCAAGAATGTCAAAGAATGATTCGAGCCTGCAAATAATGCTGGTTGGTTGAAGCTCTGAAACCTCCAGAATTATGAATGCAGCTTTTTATTATAAAACAGGCTGTAACTATAGAGCAATACAAGTAGTATCATTCATACATATTGTATACTCACATCATCACCAAGGAGCTTTTTGAACATCATCCGTCTGGAATATCAGGGAAGTAAGCACCAAGACAGAGAACTCCTGGATATTTCACAACTCTGCATGTGTGTCCCCACTTGTGCAGGTATCACAACACTGTACACATATAAGTACAGGTACACAGCTTCTGCTTCTGTCTTGGTCATGTTTCTCTGGCCTTACATAGTGATTTGCACTATGTGGTAAGTCTGGTTCACCCTTGCCCTCCAGTGGCCAGCCTTTGGAATAAGATGAATCAGAGATACAAGGCAAACTTCGGACAATGGGGGCAATAAACCCACACAATTCAAAAACTCCCCAAAAACACATACATCAACAGAAGGCAAAGGTTAAATAAGTCTCCATGTTTTGCAATAACAAAAAAATAAACATATTACTGTTTGTGAGGTAAAAAAAAATCAGACAATGGGAGTAAACAGTTCTCAAGATTGTGTCACTGTGAACATTGTCTGTCTGTAAATGTATGACCAGTGATGCTCCTCTGGCATGGTCTGAATGCATCCTGTATATTGCAATATGGACTCAAAATATCCATTGCTATGTTCAGACTATAAGGTTAGGAATGGAAAATCCTTTTTAACCATTTAATGATGGACTATGTTCATCATAAGGCAGCTCCAGCCTTTGATATGGGCTCGCACTTGCATCTTTACCGACAGATGTTGACTATGTTATTCATCCACCATTTGCCTCTAACAGCTCTAACAGCCCATGGCTGCTGCCAATCACTTGAGGAAAATTGTGCAAAAGCTAAAAAAAAATTGACCGGCCCTTAAGGGGCTATACTTGAGGTTTCACCGACTTCCATAAAAACTACCCCTATAAGACAGCAGATTTTCAGGCCATTTTCTGTACTGACATTGAGCCCAGCAGGGTCCTGCCATGAATGTGAGGGTAGCGACACGTTTCGGTTGGGAATCCACTGTGATGGTCTTGTAAACGTTTGACTTTTTTCTTTGATGTTGTTTCCCTCCTCTATAGACGAACACTAGTCTTTTAGTCCTCACTTTCGTTCTCCTCAGGAACAGGCTTACGTCTCTGAACACAAATGTGTCCACCCTTCAAAACAGTAGGTGAGTATGAAAGACAGTGACGAGATGGCCAGAACAAGTAATATGTACAGTATATACTGACACCCTACATACAGCTGTCATGTAAATGTCTCTACCATTAATAGAGGGTTTACACTTTTAATTTCTTATGTTCTCCACTTAGGATGCTGTCGTTTAAAGCCTTGGCACAATTATTCATTCTTGGCTGTACCTGGGGTATCGGCTATTTACGATTTGGAAACAATTCCCCAGTCATATCTTATATATTCACCATATGTAACAGTCTACAGGGCGTCTACATCTTTCTTGTACATTGTGTGTTGAACAATCAGGTAAAGATTCCGTGAGATGGTTTGTCATAAAAATGACATTTAATAAATCGTTGATAAATTGCAGCATGTGTCCCAGAGAATCTCATCTTGATCAAATAAGCATAGCAGGATTCTGACTGTGTAATGTATCCAGGCTGAAACACCAAACAGCAGCAGTCTGGAGGTGAAGTCTGGAGCCCCCCTATAACAGCAGTTTGGAGGTATAGCCTGGAGCCCCCTATAACAGCAGTCTAGAGGTGTAATCTGGAGCCCCCTATAACAGCAGCCTGGAAGTGAAGGCAGGAGCCCCCTATAACAGCAGTCTGGAATTGTAGGCTGGAGCCCCCCTATAACAGCAGTTTGGAGGTATAGCCTGGAGCCCCTTATAACAGCAGTTTGGAGGTATAGCCTGGAGCCCCCTATAACAGCAGTCTGGAGGTGTAATCTGGAGCCCCCTATAACAGCAGTCTGGAAGTGAAGGCAGGAGCCCCCCTATAACAGCAGTCTGGAGGTATAGCCTGGAGCCCACGATAACAGCAGTCTGGATGTGTAGTCTAGTCTGGAGCCCCCTATAACCGCAGTGTGAATGTGTAGTCTGGAGCCTCCTATAACAGTAGTCTCGGTGTGTAGTCTGGGCCCTCCTTTTACAGCAGTCTGGATGTGTAGTCTGGAGCCCCCCTATAACAGCAGTCTGAATGTGTAGTCTGGAGCCCTATAACAGCAGTCTGGATGTGTAGTCTGGAGCCCCCTATAACAGCAGTCTGGATGTGTAGTTTGGAGTCCTCTATAACAGCAGTCTGGAGCCGCCTATAACAGCAGTGTGGAGGTGTAGTCTGGAGCCCCCTATAACAGCAGTCTAGATGTGTAGTCTGGAGCCCACTATAGCAGCAGTCTGGATGTTTAGTCTGGAGCCCCCTATAACAGCAGTCTGGATGTGTAGTCTAGAGCCCCCTATAACAGCAGTCTGGAGGTGTAGTCTGGAGCCTCCTATAACAGCAGTCTGGATGTGTAGTCTAGAGCCCCCTATAACAGCAGTCTGGAGGTGTAGTCTGGAGCCTCCTATAACAGCAGTCTGGAGGTGTAGTCTGGAGCCTCCTATAACAGCAGTCTGGAGGTGTAGTCTAGAGCCCCCTATAACAGCAGTCTAGAGGTGTAGTCTGGAGCCCCCTATAACAGCAGTCTGGAGGTGTAGTCTGGAGCCTACTATAACAGCAGTCTGGATGTGTAGTCTGGAGCCTCCTATAACAGCAGTCTGGAGGTGTAGTCTAGAGCCCCCTATAACAGCAGTCTAGAGGTGTAATCTTGAGCCCACTATAACAGCAGTCTGGATGTGTAGTCTGGAGCCCACTATAACAGCAGTCTAGAGGTGTCGTCCAGCTGTAGAGGAGGGATCAGTTTATTTACACAGAACAAAAATTACATAAGAAACTGGATAAGACCACGATATATATAACTGCTCCCACTTTTCCATCTTATAAACAGGTAAGACAGGAGTATAGAAAACTATTCTGCAAAGCTGGAAAACACAGAAAGCAGTCATCGGATGACACTTCTCCTCACGAAGCCACCAAATCAGTAAGTGTCCACTTCAACAATAATTTTCCCTCCTACGTCCTTTCTGGGGTCTAAATCTTCCTTTTTTTTTTTACTTAACAGGTAAACTTAACTGAAATTAGTAAACCAGTGACCAAGGAACAAAGTTCTGAATCAGAGAACAAAGTGAATTGGAAATAGCTTACAGGGATCTGGGGGGGAGAAGTCAATATGAAAACAGTATTAGAGCTGAACTTTAATATTTTGTTCGCCAGAAAAAAAACAAAAAACATTTTTTGATATTTTTTTATCTACCTGCACAGTGTTTATTTTCTTTGTTGGTTTTGCTCATGTATGTGAACACAAGATTTGTGTGGCTAACCATTAATCTATGTTGTAATTTTCAATACAAATAAATGCATATTAACAATGGGGTGTTTGTGTTTTTGAAATGATTTTCAATTTTTCTTTTTTTTTACCTTCAAGATCCACAACCTGTTTCTTTTTCTGGTGATGCATCTGCAGGGGATTTAAGTAAAATATCCCTTTAATGACACCTCCCCTTTAAGGACGGATATTATTATGTTTCGGTACTGCTACACTACTGTGTATTACTGCCTGTCCCATTGGTACTGCCACATTATGTGTTACCATGTTGTAATATGTTGAATTGTATGCCGTATATTAATGTATAGATCATATTGTATTGTATTATGTTTTGCATATTGATGTATTAGGTTTAGGGTAAGCCAATGCATCCTTCGGGTTCAATAGTGGAGGGCACTGTTAGTATATAGTTCCATAGACTGGGTAAGCGTAGTTCTGTTGTGGGCCACTTGATGGGGGTATACTAGTGGGCCTCGTTAGGTATAGCTGATAGGAAGTTTACATAAGGGTTAATTATAGGAGGAGCTGCTATGGGTTATGCAAGAGTAGGAGATAGGAACAGTTCAGAAGGCAGAGCAAGCCCGACAAGTTCACAAGGGCTCTAAGCCCAGGATGCCATAGCAGTTACGCAATGTTGTCTTAAGAAGAGAAGCACGAGCACAGTCAGACGGGTGCTGGATAAGACCGGAGCACCCGGGGAATTACAGTTTATGGCAGCAGCAGCAACGGAAAGGAAAACGTGGCCCAAAAGTCATTAAGGGCACAAAACATTCATCATGTGGCAGATCTTAAATAGGGCTGAAGCTTGTACGTCCAGGGCGAAACGGTTGAACGGGATCCCCTATGTCTTGAGGTCCTACAGTAGTGAAGCTGCAGTACCACCAAGGGCGCTACTACCCCGTAAGGTGCATGAGGACAAGGAAAGTAAGAAAGGGAAAGTGCAGGAGGAAGGCTGTGTGAACTGTAATGTAACTGATGTGTTCGGGACCGTTGAAGAGAAAAGTAAAATCGTTGATTTGGCATCAGAACCGGTATCTGTGTCCGTTATTTCAACCCTGAGCACTAGAACCAAGTCGCACCGCAGTGGAATCCCTGTCCATGGACCAGCACCGCAAACAGGTACGCCGGCAGAAGCTGGTGGTTTTTTCTGTGGGAGGAGGCCAGGACACGAGAGCCCTGGTGTCCTCGGCTGCGACTACCGTCTTGGCCACCTCCTACACATCCATAAGAGGGTTTGCTTATTTTCAGGACGAGTTGTTTTCAATGCCACCATTCACTTTACCATGACCCAGTATCCAGACCCAGTATGCCTACAGAACCAGTTGAACCATCTGCAGGGGTCAGTGTGAATGAAGAAGGGTTCCAGACTATAAAGAGAAAAAATAGTGCTGCAGATCCTTCCAGAAAAGTCAACATTCTGCAAAGAATATCTGAGTTACCAGAGCTGGCAATAAGTCATGGTCAATATAGAGTACTGGGAGAAGAAGACCAAGAAGAATAGGTTTCAAATGAACAAAATCCTTCATACATCCGTAGAGATGACCTTCAGGAGGATGATCCTAACCCCCCCCACACACACACACTAAAGGAAGACTAGAAAGTCTAAGGGCCCCGTCACACATAGCGATTCACCAGCGATCCCGACAACGATATGAACTTGTCAGGATCGCTGGTGTGTCACTACATGATTGTTGGTGAGCTGCCAAACAGGCAGCTTCACCAGCGATCAGGACAGCGACACGCGGGTAACAAGCGACGCACGTCGCTTAGTTATCCACTGTGTACCTTAGTTACCAGCGCGCTGGTGCAGGGAGCTGGTAACCAAGGTACACATCAGGTTTTTAAGCGCTGCGTGGCGCTTAGAAACCCGATGTTTACCTTGGTTACCAGCTCGCTGATCGCTGGTCTCCCACCTGCCACACGCAGCGATGCGTGCTGGCCAGCGGGAGACCAGCGATCAAAAAAATGTCCAGGCCATTCAAGAACGATCAGCGATACCCGGCAGGGGGGCCGGTCGCTGATAAGTGTCACACACAGCGATCTCGCTGGTGAGATCGCTGTTGCATCACAAAACTTGTGACTCAGCAGCGATCTCGCTAGTGAGATCGCTGTGTGTGACGGGGGCTTAAGTGCCCAAAATCAGCTTTATGTGAACAGGGCGAGGCAAACGACTTATCAGCATCTGTCTGATGAGGGATCTGATGTCTTCTTACGGGAGACGTATCTCAAGAGCAATGCTCATGTGCATGTACCCAAGAAATACTGGAGATACTGGCCATGATTCGGGTCCTTTGGTCCAGACGAAATGACCATGTTCAAATTCTCTGTCTTCGTTGTCTGATGCTGGACTCAGTCCATTATTGAGCTACTGACATCATAGTTCAGCAGAGCAGAAAAGATCGGAGAGAGAAGTTTGACCACATGAAGACCTGTTGCTCTACATGTAAACTGTCTATGTTGTGAGGTGACTTTAATAATGTCTCTTGTAATGTGGACAGACCCAGTAGTCAAAAATGACAGATATGATGAAAAGATTCTTAATAATATAGTCCAGCAGGCCCATCTAGTAGATCCTTATGGTTCCCATCACACCAGGTAGACATACAGATATCATGGAGCCGGTAACACCAGCAGAATAGACTGCATGTATATAAAGAGAGAGGAGAGGTGCTGTTAGTACATGATAAGCCCTTTAGAGTACTCCAACCATTGTGTGGCGAATGAGATGCTGGATCTGGCCCACACTATAGTCTGTACTAAGGGATTCAGAGTTGTGATGGGTGAACCCCTGGATGTTTGGGTCCAGAGGGTTCGGCCGAACAGTTAAAAAAAAGTTTGGTTCAGGTACCAGAAAAGTTCACGGACCTCATTCACTTGAAAGGGGGAGGGGGGCGAACATCAATTGTTTGCTCGGAGGTAAAAAGTTCACCTAAGGTCTCTGATGTCGGCTGATAGGACTACTACTTCCATCAGCCTACACCTGCTGCTGCCAATAACAGCGAGAGCAGGTGGCAGCTGATGGGATAATTCATCAGCCGGCACCTGCGTTCTTAATAAATAATTAAAAAGAATAATGGTGTGGGTTCCCCTGTATTTTTGATAACCAGCCAGGCAAAGCTAACAGCCAGCAGCTGTTAATTTTGCCTGGCTGGAAATCAAAAATACAGGGTAACCTACTCCATCTTTTTTTTAATTATTTATGTAGAGCGCAAGCACAGGCTAATGAATACTCCCATCAGTTGCCGCCTGCTCTCATTGTTATTAATGGCATCAGGTGTAGGCTGATGGGAGTAGTAGTCCCATCAGCTGACGCCAGTGATCGGAGGTAAACTTTTTACCTCCAGTCACAGCTGCAGGCTCACACTGTCATCTGACAGTGTGAGAACCGCAGCGCTCTGACCGATGATATTAATCTTATGGACAATCAGAGCCGCCGGTGCATGACAGTGCGAGACACACCCGGTGTTTGGGATACTGAACCCGAATAGTAACACAGACATCCTGGTGAAGTCTGTGTTAGGGTCCTCGCCCGAACAGTAGGTGTTCAGTATGGACACCGAACTTTACTGTTCAGGTTCGCCCATCTCTAATTCAGAGTTTAGCGATGTCTTCATTTTCAATAATTCATTTTCACCTAATGTATACTGTTGTGAATTCGCTTTCTGGCCTACCTCTGGTTACTAGTGAAGGTAGTGGAGCTGGTTATATTGACAGAGGGGTCGCGAGCTCTCTTTCTGGGCTCCCTCTGGTGGTTACTGGAGGTAGTGGAGCTGATCTAATTAACAGAGGCCTGCCACCTGATAATGAGGAGGATGATTGGAGATCTGGAGTTTCTGACTGGATTTAAGACAGCCGACTCCCTCTATCCCTGCTGGTGATTTTTCTCCTTTGCCTCATTGGGGGACACAGATACTGTGGGTGTATGCTTATGCCACTAGGAGGCTGACACTAAGTGAAAAAAAGAGGTTAGCTCCGCCTCTGCATTATACACCCTCGCCCCTATTGCGGGCGGAAATCAGTTTTTTGCTTAGTGTCTTTGGAGGCACACGTGTCTGGTTTTCTCCAGACTTTTTTTTTTTCTCTTTCTTTTTTTCCATGCAGATAAGACAGGGGCGAGCACGTGTTGAGTATCGTCTCCCACACCGAGGGACATATCTGGGCTTTTTTCCCCAGACGTCTATTTTTGTATGTTATTTTATGAAGAAGAGACAGGGGCAACAGATCCTATTGAAAGGGTCCGATTTCCCAAAACCAACAACGGGCGAGCACGTGCGAGTGTCCCTCCACGTATCCTCTTCCGCGACGTGGCACACGATGCCGGACTTAGCCCTGTCCACCCCTAGGTATTGAAACCATGGGCTTGCTCAGAGGCACAAGACTAGTCTGAGCGGCCCCCACAGCTCCACCAAAGCTAGACGGCGTTGCTGCAAGGCGGCAGACGGTTCCTCTCCTCCTCAGCCTGTGAGCCCTCCCCTGCGACGCAACCAATGTGCAAGCCCCCCGGAGTGGGCCCTATCTCTGTCACAGTACGAGGGCAATCGAGTTCTGTCAGGCCCCAGATAGGGGCAAGGACAGTGGCTAATCGGCCTTAGAGGGGACCTCCACCTCACTAGAGCCTTCGGCCTGCAGGGGCCGCTTGTACTTCAGGCAGACCCGGTGGAAGGAATCCTCGCGGTGTCGCCTAGTCCATCCGATGCTGTGGCATCCGTAAGTCCTGCTTCTCGCTCCCCGTCACTAGTGGTTCATAGCACGCAGACCTCAAGTCGACTCAGACAGACACCTTGACCTGGATGCTCCGGGGTCATTTGAGATAGTGGACAGGCTCATAGAAGCCGTCGGTCAGACCTTGAGGATTGAAGATGGTTCCACCGCGGCTTTTAGGCCATAAGGTGGCATTTAAGCGAATGAAGCGGGCATGGAATTGGTTCCACTTATCCTGAGTTTGAGGACATGGTGCAGTGACTCAGGGAACGACCAGACAGGGGTTTTTCTGGTCAAAAGGCACTCGAAGTAAGGTATCCAATTGCCGGACATCCGTAAAAAATGGATGAAATCTCCAATGGTGGTTCCACCGGTGTCACATCTAGCCACTAAAACCCTGTTGTTTCGTTTCTAGTTGTTCCTTGGATCACCTCATAAAGAGCTTCTTGCTCAGTAAGTGAGGTGTCAGGATCAGCGCTCTCTCCCTCGTTCGCAGCAACTTGGGCAGCCAAGGCCATGAATTCATGGTCAGGATCGTTAAGCAGGGTCACGCAGAAGCGAGAGCTACCTGCCAAGATATCGGAGATCGCGAGGCAGATGGCGTTGGACCTGGGACTATGTAATCAATGCGTCCTTGCATGCGGCTAATTGCTCGGCACTTGCTGCTGCTAACGCAATTTCTATCAGAAGAGCTCTATGGATGGCGGCCGATTCTGCTTTCAAGAAGTCCTTGACTTCCCTGCCTTATGAGCAGTGCGGCCGTTTATTGGAGAGAAGTTGGATAAGCTTATCTCTGACTCCGCCGGAGGAAAGAGCAATTTTTCTCCCTCAACAAAGGGTCAAACCGCCTTTTTCGCACCCTTTTCAGGTGCGTTTTTGATCTTTTCGCAACCCCAGGTGGACCACAGCGGCCAATTCCGCTGCTTCAGGCCGGATAGGGAGCGGCAGATCTCATTTAGATCCAACCCATTGGGGGGAATGCGGACTCAGCAGCCCAGATCAAGGGGATCCAGATCCCAAAGATAGTCAGCTAAATGACTCGAGGCGTTTGCCAGACGACACTGGCAAGGTGGGTGGCCGTCTACTCTGGTTCCGCCACGTCTGGTTTAGTGTTGCACGCGACACGTGGGTAAAGGAGTTGGTGGCCTCAGGTTTACAAAATAGAATTTGTCAGATGCCCTCCAAGACGGTTTTCCTTTTCTCGTCTTCCCAGGGTGGATACCTAGGCAAGGGCTCTATTAGGGGCCATCGAATCGCTCCTGCACAACGGAGTCATTGTTTCCGTGCCAGAACACGAAAGAGCTCAAGGTTTCGATTCCAAGCTGTTTGCGGTTCACAAAAAGGGAATGGGTCTGTCAGACCTGTCTTGGACCTGAGGCTTCTGAACAGGTTCACCAGCATCAGACATTTCCGGATGGAGTCTCTCCGGTCAGTCATATAGGCCATGGAGCGGGGAGAATACTTGGCCTCAATAGATATCCAGAACGCATATCTGCACATTGCCACCGGCCATTCTAGGCTGAGCAAGAGTGCATTCATCAGGTGGCGAGCCCATTTTTCCGGCTCATTAGAGGTTTCTGCGCTTCGACATCAATGGTCGATATTTTCATTTCATAGCACTACCCTTCGGGCTAGCCAAGGCTCCCAGAGTGTTCACAAAGGTTATGACAGTTGTCATGGCCATGCTACATTCTTGAGGCATAGTCAATTTTTGCCTTACTTGGACGACCTCTTAGTTAAGGGCCCTTCAATACGGGCATGTGAGGAAAATGTCAACATCACGCTGGATACTCTTGGCCACTTAGGGTGGTTGGTCGGCGCGAGGTCTTCATCTCTTGTGCCAGCTCAGAGGTTTTTTCTTCTTAGGAAGGATCCTCGACACTTGCCGGGGGCTGGTAATTCTCCTCAGGAAGATATGCTTACTCTTCGGAGGGAGTCTGGACATTTCACCAACCAGTCCCTCATTCCATCTGGTTCAGGATGAGGATTCTAAGATAAATGGTGGCGGCAATAGAAGTGTTACCGTTCACCAGTTCCATCTTCGCCCCCTGCAGCGTGCCCTCTTGTCAGCTTGGGACAAGAATTCCGTTCACGTTCGTTCAGCGGGGCCGGCGATCCTGTCAAGTCAGGGAGTCGCTCGAATGGTGGATAACCAGTCCCTCTCTGTCCCAGGGGAAGCCCTTTTTACCCAGACCATTGGTTGGTGATGACAACCAAAGCCAGTCTCCTCGACTGGGGAGCAGGGTTTTTGCCACCACACGACCCAGGGGCGGTGTTCCCCCCAGGAGGCTCTCCTCCCGACCAAGCTAGTCGAGATACGGGCAATTTGGCTGGCTCTGCAACAGTTTCATCACTTTCTAGCAGGCCGCCTTGTCCGAATTCAATCGGACAAAGCCAAGGCAGCGGTCTATATAGACCATCAAGGGTGCACCCGCAGCAGAGCAACCATGCACGGGGTGGGGCACATTCTTCAGAGGGTCAGACAAACCACTCGGTGATCTCGGCAGCTCACATCCCGGGCGTGGAAAATTGGGCAGCAGACTTTCTCAGGGTCCTGTGTCCGGAGAGTGATCTCTACATCCCAAAGTTTTCCAGCAAATTTTTTAACTACAGGGAACACCAGATGTGGATCTGTTGGCTTCCGGAGTGAATGCCAAGGTGCTCACATGCGGCCAGGGATCCGCAGGCAATCGGTGGACGCAGTGGTTCTGTCATGGAACCAGTATCGCCACCCATATCTATTTCCCCCGCTGTCGCTACTGCCAAGAGTTATCAAAAGGATTAAGAGGGAAGGGGTTCCGGCAATCCAGCTGGCCCCAGACTGGTCTTATTGAGCGTGGTACGCAGATCTAATGCACCTGCTCGCCGACGTTCCTTGGTCGACTGCCAGAGCGCCCAGAGCTACTTTCTCAAGGGCCGATTTTCCACTCGAGCTCAGTGGCCCTGTGTTTGACGACATGGCCAGTTAATCTTGGATTCTAACCCAGGCAGGGTTTGGGAGCAGGGTGGTCGCTACAATAGTTAGCACCCGGATGTCGACCTCATCACAAATTTACCACCACACCTGGAGGGTGTTCTTCGCTTGGCGTCGAGGATGCGGTGTTTCTCCGCTGAGATTCTCGATCCCCAACATCTTGATTTTTCTCCAGTCGGGCCTAGACTTGGGCCTGGCCCAAGTTCCCTCAGGAGACAAATATCGGCTTTATCCGTCCTGGTCCAGTGCAAAATGGCTACCAGGTTACAGGTTAAGACTTTCATCCAGGGAGTCTCCCACTTGGTACCTCCCTATAAGGCGCCTATGGATGCCTGGGACCTTGACCTGGTCCTAAGGGTTCTGCAGGAAGCTCCTTTTGAACCTCTTCAGGAGGTCTCTTTGAGGTACCTTTCCTGGAAAGTGGTGTTCCAAGTGGCCATCACTTTTGTCAGGTGGGTTTTCAGAGCTGATGGCACTATCCGGCCGACCTCCATTTCTCACTTTCCATAAGGATAAGGGGTGCTCAGACCAACCCCTCCTTTTCTGCTGAAAGTCGTGTCCTCTTTTCACATTAATGAAAATGTTGTTTTGCCGTAATTTTGTCCAGCACCGGTGCACCGTGTGGAAGAGGCTCGTTACATGTTAGACCTGGTAAGAGCGATCGGGGGGTACGGGTCGAGGACGGCTCCCTTTCGTAAGACGAACACGCTGTTCGTGCTCCCCGAAGGGTGCAGAAAGGGACTCGCTGCCTCAAAATCGACCATAGCCAGATAGATGGTTTTTTGTTTGACTTTTTAGGAGTCCTATCGCATTAGAGGCACGCCGATTCCAGCAGGGATCAGAGCGCACTCTACTTGGGCAGTGGGCGCCTCTTGGGCGCTTCGGCATCAGGCTTTGACAGAACAGGCTTTCAAAGCAGCAACCTGGTACAGCCTGCACACATTTGCCAGACATTGTAATAGTCATACTCAGGCTTCGGCGGATGTTGTACCTGTATTAAGGCTGATTTGTTGTCCTCCTACTGCTTTGGCACCAAACTGATTTCCGCCCCCAATAGGGGCGAGGGTGTATACTGCGGAGGAGGAGCTAACCTCTTTTTTTCACTTTTCAGCCTCCTAGCGGCAGAAGCATACACCCACAGTATCTGTGTCCCCCAATGAGCGTCTCGGAGAAAAGGATTTTACGGTGAGTACTCACAAAAATCCATGTTTTCCTGCCTCCTGAGGTCTTAGTTTTCAGCTCAGTGCCTGCATGTTCAGCTAAGTGTTCTTTTGCTATCGTTCACATTTGATCTGGTTTTGTCTATTTCAGTTTTGTGTGTTCAGCCGGCTCCGGTTGGGGCTGTGCTGAATTTCCATCTTTATGTTACTGCTTGTGCCAGTTTGTTTTTGTCCCTTATTAGATTGGCCTCTTTTTGCTCTGCTTTCAGAATATACCAGAGTGCTGATATAGTGAGCGAAGTCTAGTGACTTCAGTATTTTTCTATCAGACGTGTTGGGCATTTTTTGCAGGGTTTTTTGCATGATTGCAGACAGAGTCTTTCCTTTCCTGTCCTGTCTTGTTAGTGTGGGCCCCCTCGTTTGCTCAGTCTATTTTCCTATCTGCGTTTGTGTTTTCATCTTTTCTCAATGACAATATATGTCTGGGGGCTATCTATTCCGCTGGTGTCTGCTCGGGGGCAGTTTAGATTTCCCCTTTCTTGCTTTAGGCTTATTTAGTTCTCTGTTATGAATGAGTCACCGGAGGAGGAAAAAACAAAAATACAAGCTAAGTCCAGAAAATCGGAGAGGTTGGTAGCTATCGGACTGCAGACCCCTGATCCTATTCACCACAACTAACAGTAGCCGTGGGGGGTTCCTACGGTGCCATAGACCCCTCGTCACAGCCGGAGAACTAAATAAGCCTAAAGAAAAAAGGGGAAATCTAAACTGCCCCAGAGCAGACCCCAAAGCAATAGACAGCCCCCAACATGTATTGTCGGTGAAAAACAGATGAAAACACAAACAGACAGAAAGACAGGCTGAGCAAACGAAGGGGCCCAACTAACTGGATAGGACAGGACAGAAAAGATGCTGGCTGCAATCCGCAAAAACCCTTCCAAAAATGTCCCAACCGTCTGATAGGAAAAAAGGCCCTGAAGTCGCTAGACTTCAAAATCACTATATCAGCACTCAGGTATATTCTGAAAACAGAGCAAAGAGATCAACTGATCAGAGATAAAAATGGAATTCAGCCAGTCCCAACCAGGGCTGGCTGAACACGAACACTAAGGAAACCAGACAAAATCTCATGGAATAATAGCAGGGCAAAAACTTAGCTTTTAGTAGACAGGAACTAAACTGGATGCAAGAGCTCAGAGCAGAAAGGATCACCAGCAACGCTGCAGGGCGTCGGCTGCCTTATATCCACTCAGATATTCCGGATGTCCAATCACACTCCGCCTGTTCAGATGACAGGTTCTTCCCATCCAAATCAATTTCACTACCTCCCTTCACCAGCAGAGGGAGTTCATCAGACATCAAAGGTGAATGGGAAAATGAACTCACAACAGTACCTCCCCCTTGAGGAGGGGTCACCAAACCCTCATCCACGCCACCAGGGTGATCAGGATGGGCCCGATGAAAAGCACGAACCAATCTTTCGGCATGAATATCGGATGCAGGGACCCAAGAATTATCCTCCTGGCCATAACCCTTCCACTTAACCAAATACTGGAGTCTCCGTCTAGCCAGACGAGAATCCAGTATCTTCTCAACCTCATATTCCACATTACCTTCAACCAATACAGGGTCAGGAGGTGCCACCACAGGAACTACTGGCTCAACAAACCTCTTTAACAGAGACTTATGAAACACGTTATGGATCTTGAATGTAACAGGAAGAGCCAATCGAAAAGAGACCGGATTAAGAATCTCCAAAATCTTGTAAGGTCCAATAAATCTAGGTTTAAACTTTGGAGAAGCCACCTTCATATAGATATTCTTTGATGACAACCAAACCATATCACCCACCTTAAACCGGGGACCAATGGTCCTATGCCGGTTGGAAAACCGCTGGGCCTTTTCCTGGGAGAGAGACAACTTATCCATCACTTGGTCCCAAATCTGGTGCATTCTCTCCACCACAGTGTCAACGCCTGGGCAGGCAGAAGACTCCACCTGCCCTGAAGAGAATCGAGGATGAAACCCAAAGTTACAAAAAAAAGGTGACATCAAAGTGGCAGAACTAGCTCTATTATTTAAAGCAAATTTGGCCAAGGGCAAAAATGAAACCCAATCATCCTGATCAGCAGAAATAAAACATCTCAAATATGACTCCAAAGTCTGGTTTGTTCTCTCCATCTGCCCATTGGTCTGAGGGTGAAACGCAGAGGAGAAGGACAACTGAATTCCCAGCTTGGCACAGAAAGTCCTCCAAAATCTAGAAACAAACTGTACTCCTCTGTCAGATACAATGTTCTCAGGAATCCCGTGTAAGCGAACCACCTGTTGCAAAAACAAGGGCACCAACTCTGAGGAAGATGGCAACTTAGGGAGTGGTACAAGATGGACCATCTTAGAGAATCTATCACAAATCACCCAAATAACAGTCATTCTCTGAGAGACAGGCATATCAGAGATAAAATCCATTGAAATATTGGCCCATGGCCTCCTGGGCATCGGCAAAGGCATCAACAACCCACTAGAGCGAGAACAAGGTTTAGACCGGGAGCAAGTCCCACAGGACTGCACAAAATTCCTGACATCACGAGACAAGGCGGGCCACCAAAAAGACTGACTCACCAAATCTCTAGTACCAAAAATACCTGGATGACCAGCCAATGCAGAGCAATGAACTTCAGACATTACTCTCTTCCTCCACTGGTCAGGAACATACAATTTTCCAAAGGGACAACGCTCAGGTTTGTCCTCCTGAAACTCTTCCAGAGCACGTCTCAAATCGGGCAAGATGGCAGAAAGAACTACCCCCTCACCTAAGATGGTAGCAGGCTTGGTCACAATAGGAGAATCAGCAAAGAAAATCCTAGAGAGGGCGTCTGCCTTGACATTCTTAGTGCCCGGAAGAAAAGAGACCACAAAATCAAAACGTGTGAAAAACAAGGCCCACCTAGCCTGTCTAGGATTCAAGCGTTTGTCCGACTCCAGGTAAATCAAATTCTTGTGGTCAGTAAGGACCAGGACTTGATGTTTAGCTCCCTCCAACCAATGTCTCCACTCCTCAAATGCCCATTTCATGGCTAACAGTTCCTGATTCCCCACATCATAGTTACGTTCGGATGGGGAGAACTTTCGGGAAAAGAAAGCACAGGGATTCATTTTAGATGTCACAGGATCTTTTTGGGACAAAACAGCTCCTGCACCAATCTCAGAAGCGTCCACCTCTACCTGAAATGGGAGTGAGACATCAGGTTGCCGCAAAACCGGAGCAGAAGTGAACCTTCGCTTCAGCTCCTGAAAGGAAGAAACAGCCTCCGGAGACCAATTCAGCACATTATCACCCTTCTTAGTCAAATCAGTCAATGGTTTGGCAATACCAGAAAAATTACCTATAAATTTATGATAAAAATTAGCAAAACCCAAAAATTTCTGGAGGGCCTTCAAAGAACTGGGCTGAACCCAATCATAAATGGCCTGTACCTTGGCCGGGTCCATTTCAATAGTTGACGGAGACCAAATAAATCCCAAAAATGAAATCCTCTGTACACCAAAAAGGCATTTCGATCCCTTGACATACAGGGAATTCTCCCTCAAAATCCGGAACACAGTCCGAACATGTTCCACATGAGAGTCCCAATCCTTGGAAAAGATCAAAATATCATCCAGATAGATGATCAAAAATTTATCCACAAAGTCTCGGAAAATATCATTCATGAAGCACTGGAAGACAGAAGGGGCATTAGTGAGCCCAAAAGGCATCACCAGGTACTCAAAATGTCCCTCTGGAGTATTAAACGCCGTCTTCCATTCATCCCCATGCTTGATGCGAATAAGATTATACGCCCACTGAGGTCAAGCTTGGTAAACCAGCAAGCACCTTTAACTCTGGAGAATAGATCAGAAATCAGGGGTAACGGATACTGATATTTAACAGTAATTTTGTTGAGGAAACGATAGTCAATACAAGGCCTTAATGAACCATCTTTCTTGGCCACGAAAAAAAACCCAGCACCTAAGGGTGAAGAGGATGGTCTAATATGACCCTTCTCCAATGACTCCTTAATATAGGATCGCATAGCCTCGTGCTCGGGTAGAGATAAATTGAAAAGTCGACCCTTGGGAAATTTACACCCAGGGCTCAGCTCAATTGCACAGTCATAACTCCTATGAGGATGCAAAGACGCAGACTCATTCTCACTAAATACATCATAAAAATCAGCCAAATAGTCAGGAACATCATGCGACTGGGGAGAGGTGGAGAAAACAGGAGCGTCACTAAGGGCACAACGACAACCCCAACTCACCACAGAACAGATTTCCAATCCAAAACTGGATTATGGCTTTGCAACCAGGGAAACCCCAGAACAATGGTATCATGCAAATTATGCAACACCAAAAATCTGCAATTTTCTTGATGGTCTGGGGCGACCCGTATTACCACCTGGGTCCAAAACTGAGGTTTATTCTTCGCCAAAGGAGTAGCATCAATGCCCCTCAAAGAGATAGGCGAGTGCATAGGCGTCATAGGAAACCCACAACGTTTAGCAAAATCCAAGTCCATCAGGTTCAGAGCCGCTCCCGAATCCACAAAAGCCTTAGCAGAAAATGCGGACAGGGAGCAGATCAGAGTAATTTCCAGAAGAAACTTAGGTTGAACATCACCCATAGCAAATGTGTGTGCAAAACGTTTCTCTCGTTTAGGGCAGACAGAAATAATATGAGAGGCATCTCCACAGAAAAAACACAGCTTATTACGCCTTCTGAACTCCTGACGTTGCGCCCTAGACAAAACTCTATCACATTGCATAGGTTCAGAGATTTGCTCAACAGGTGGCAACATCTCTCGTGCAGTTTTGCGTTCACGCAAACGCCGATCAACCTGAATGGCTAATGACATAGAATTGTCAAGACCAAAGGGAACAGGAAATCCCACCATAGTATCTTTTACGGTTTCTGACAAACCCTTCCGAAAGAGAGCTGCCAATGCACCATCATTCCAGGTAGTAAGGACCGCCCACTTTTGGAATTTTTGACAGTACAACTCTGCAGAATCCTGACCCTGGCTCAATGCCAACAGGGCCTTTTCAGCCTGATCAATCGCATTAGGTTCATCATACAACAACCCCAAGGCTTGAAAAAATGCATTCACATTAGTTAGAATAGGATCATCAGGTTGCAAAGAAAACGCCCAATCCTGGGGATCGCCGCGCAGCAAAGAGATGACAATTTTAACCTGCTGCGCGGAGCTCCCCGATGAGTTAGGCTTCAAGGCAAGAAATAATTTACAATTATTCTTAAAATTCAAAAATTTAGACCGATCCCCAAAAAACACATCAGGAGTGGGGATCTTCGGTTCAGCAGCATATGAGCAAGACAGGCGGAAATTCCCCGCACTTCAGCAGTGAGCTGCTCCACACGATCAGACAATTGCTTAATCTCCATTAAGAAAAAATTCCCCCTGCGGCCTCAGAGAAATAGAGGAAAAAATATACACAAAAAAAATTCTGACACTTTTTTTTTTTAACAATTCTTTCCTGCTATTGAGTACCCTAGAATCTGTGGTATGGCTGGTGATTCTGTTATGAATGAGTCACCGGAGGAGGAGAAAACAAAAATACAAGCTAAGTCCAGAAAACCGGAGCAGTTGGTAGCTATCGGATTGCAGACCCCTGATCCTATTCACCACAACTAACAGTAGCCGTGGGGGGTTCCTACGGTGCCCTAGACCCCTCGTCACAGCCGGAGAACTAAATAAGCCTAAAGAAAGAAAGGGGAAATCTAAACTGCCCCAGAGCAGACCCCAAAGCAATAGACAGCCCCCAACATGTATTGTCGGTGAAAAACAGATGAAAACACAAACACAGACAGAAAGACAGGCTGAGCAAATGAAGGGGCCCAACTAGCTAGCTAGGACAGGACAGAAAAGATGCTGGCTGCAATCCGCAAAAACCCTACCAAAAATGTCCCAACCGTCTGATAGGAAAAAAGGCCCTGAAGTCGCTAGACTTCTAAATCACTATATCAGCACTCAGGTATATTCTGAAAACAGAGCAAAGAGATCAACTGATCAGAGATAAAAATGGAATTCAGCCAGTCCCAACCAGGGCTGGCTGAACACGAACACTAAGGAAACCAGACAAAATCTCATGGAATAATAGCAGGGCAAAAACTTAGCTTTTAGTAGACAGGAACTAAACTGGATGCAAGAGCTCAGAGCAGAAAGGATCACCAGCAACCCTGCAGGGCGTCGGCTGCCTTATATCCACTCAGAGATTCCGGATGTCCAATCACACTCCGCCTGTTCAGATGACAGGTTCTTCCCATCCAAATCAATTTCACTACCTCCCTTCACCAGCAGAGGGAGTTCATCAGACATCAAAGGTGAAGGGGAAAATGAACTCACAACAGTTCTCCGGCTGTGTCGAGGCATCTAGGATCATCGTAGGTATGATCCATGGCTGCTGCTAGTTGTGTGGCTAGGATCAGGGGTCTGCAATCCGCTTAGTTACCAACCTCTCTGGTTTTCTGTGGCTTAACTTGGTCTTGCTTTCCTCCTCGGTGACCCAATCATAACAGTATACCATGTGATGAGTCAGCGAAGTAGTGGGAAACTATGAAGAGCGACAGCAAGCAGTTTATGATGCAAGCAGCCAGAGATTTAGTAATATGGGCTATACAAGGTACTCTGCCCTAAGATTAGTCCTGAGCCAGCTATACAGAAGAATGAATGGTGGAGACAAGTTAGAGAGCAGGTGTGTCAACCAGATAAAGCCAAAGATGAAAAATCTGCAGTACAATTACCTTGAAGTAGAAGATCAATTTGATAAGTGAGGGGTTCACATCCCAGACCACTTTGTCACCTTTAAGAACAAAATCAGTCAAAAGCTGATACCCACTTATAAGATAAGAACGTCATGGAAAAGTCAAAGATCTCTTTAAAAGGGCTCAGATTAGTAATGATGACATCAAAGTCTATCTGAAGAGATCTGCTGGCATTAGACTCAGTGCAGGCAGTTAGTGTAGTGAGCCCACAACTGAGGAGGAGGTAAAGAAGAGCATTTACTCCTTAATAAAGTTCTAAAAAGAGTTCTAAAAAAGATTTTTGAAATTTATTAGCTTTGGACCTGGTGCAGGTCTATGTGGATTGCCTCTCAGCAGGGAAACTTCCACAATTCCAAGATCTTGAACTATATGCTGAGTGAGGCAACAGGCTAGCTTATCATCTCGGACCCAACGTGTGGTGTGAGGGGTCGGACTATTAGGACTCATTGCTGTTAGTGAGAAAAAGCATGATGTACATTAAACAGCATAACTTTGGGATGTATATTGTAGGCTTGTAAGGCCATTGATAAAGTACATCATGACTGCCTGTATCAGGTGTTATTAGAGAACAGTTTTCTGGCATGATTTGTACAGGTTATGGACATGCTGCCCACATTTTGCCTCTGAAGAAGCAAGTTTATCGTTGTGTAGTGTAATGTGACATATAACATATATTGTGACTTGTGATGTCCGTCAGTAATGTCAGTAATATGTGTAGTTTGACTATAGGGATAGTTGCTTAGTTAGATTTAATGTTTGGGACTAACCCAAAGCGGGAGGGGCTGAGTTAACAGGTAAAGCGACAGTTTACTGTTGGAAAGTCAGATGAGGCTTGGAGTGCTTAGAAAGTGGACCAAAATGTACAATGTGAGCAGTGACGCATTCTGGGCTGACCCTAAGTGAGAGAAGACCAAAGAAAAGGGAGAGCGAGATCAGGAGCCACCTTGCGGAAACGGATCCTAGGAGATCCCTGCTTTTGGTGTATGTTTTCTTAGCTCTCTTCTTTGGGATCCTAGGAGAGGATGCCTAGCTACGAGACCCCAAACTTATAATGCTAGAAGGTAACGGGCATAAAGCAGGACTGAGTACGTGGGACGAGTAAAGTGTCCCGAGCGGGAGTTCCAGAGCATCAGCTTTATCAGCCATAGTGGCAAGCTAAAAGGAAAAGAGGACGCGGAACCGAAGAACAAGTAGATGATACTTGTTGATTAGGACTCTCATGTATAAAGATGGTGATGTAGGGAGAAACAATGGACATAGAGAAACCTGGAGTAAACTACTAAGGAAGGAAACTTTATGGAAAATGTCTTGAGTTGTAATTGAAATGTTCATAAGACTTTGTACCCGATATCCCTTTTGTATAATCCTTATCAAATTGCCATTCAGTAAAGAGTTTATTATGGAAAAGTGGTCTTTCTCATTGAATTGAAAACATCTGGTCCTGGCAAACCAGCGACATCGGTTACATGCGGCCTGCACAGGCATAATTCCCTCACAGCACAAGTCCACACACCCAGCAGGGACCTCCATACAGCTACCGTCCCCACCACGTTACACAGTGGGTACAGGTTCTGTATAAGAAGGCAATTATCCAGCCTCGGATTAATGGCCACTTAGCTGAATCCTTCAGGATCATGATGGATGTGAGACAGGGCTGTCCTCTCAGTCCATTGTAATGTCTTTAGCCTGGATCCTTTCCTCAGAATCATAAAAATGTTATGGGTTTCAGGTGTCACCTGCAGAATAGAGTGGAGGAATAGAGTTTAGCGAAACGGGTCGGCCAGATTCAAAAGTCGCCGACTTTCGCCAAAGTCGGGTTTCGCCGAGCGAAACCCGACCATAGCGTGAGGTTGGCCATGCGGTCGCCGACCCGAGCGCCAAAGTCGCGTTTCCCATAATGCTCTCAGGCACCTTTTTTTGCCAATGAGCAAGGACGCACACTGTGGGCAACGCGATGACATGGGCAGCGGCCACCACCATCTTAGAGAAGGGCATTGCAGTGACGTCAACAGGCTTAGTCTTCATATTTAACGCCTCGGCGCCTCTGTGAAGGAACAGAGATCGCCCAGCGCACTCCGGGTGACGTTCAACCCACGTGCGTTATACCGCCATATAGTGCGTCTGCCATTACATAGCAGCAACTTAACACCTTCTGCATGGTGGACCCCAGGTGGCACTTGTTATTATTTATTACTTAGTGCCTTCCGCCGTCCCTAACATTCCCCTATACTGTATTCAGCTGTCCGCTTCTGATACAGTACCGTATATCTGCTTGTTGAGTTACGGTCAAATACATACTGGGAGAGCGTCTGTGACTAAGGAAATATATGCGGAGATTTAAATTTTTCACTACACCTTATACAGCTGTACGCTCCTCATACAGTACCATATATCTGCTGGTATTTATGGTACATTTTCCCAAACATGAGGAAGTATGGTGGAAGAGGCCGCGGACATGAGCGGGGGGGAAGCTGGTACTGATGGTGGTGGTGGTGCATCTGCTGGTTATGCCAAAAGCACAATAGCAGCTAAGGAAGGAAATGTTGAGCCTGCGTCATTGTCTGGCTCAAGAAGGCCTGTAAGGTTCCCTTTCCTGGGAGTAGGTAAACCGCTTTTAAAGCCGGAGCATCAGGAACAGGTTTTGGCCTACATTGCCGAAACAGCCTCCTGCTCTATCGCCTCCTCTTCTGAAGTTTCAAAAACTGCAAGCACTGAGTCGTCAGTGCAGGCTTCTGGTCAGGAACAACACCTTTCCTTGTGTCCTTCACCCCCACCAAAAGTGAAGGATGCGGCAGGCCACACTTCAGATTACTCCATGGAGCTCTTTTCACATACCATGTGTCATGATCTCAGTGCGGGTTTGACTCGCACATGCGAGGTTAATGTCTGGAACCAGTGCTGATGACTGGCATTTCTGGGGTTAAAGGTTGTGATTAGAGTTGAGCGACTTTTGGTTTTTTAGGGTCGAGTTTCATTTCGTGAAACCCGACTTTTCCAAAAATCGGGTCGAGCAAGATCGGACGATTATAGGGAAAAGTCGGGGTCGTCCCGAAACACGAAACCCAATGTAAGTCAATGGGGAATAAAAGTCGGCAGTGAGAGGAGGACAGGAAACACACCTACAGTGCCCATTTGAATGCCAAAAGCATCAATGCTTCTTACTTAAGCTTGTCAACCTTAATTAACTTCATAATACAAGTTACGCACTGAAAAATGGGGGTTATTTGGCTAAAGTTGTGGGGGGGTAGGGCTGGCTCCAGGTTTTCATGTGTCCTGGGCGAAAGAGCGCCCCTTTAACACATACCACAACTCATCATGCTCCGATACGGCAGAGAAATAGCGGTATAGTACAATGAAAAATACTTCACTTTTTACATCTCATGACGAGGCCCATCTATTTCTCCATACAGAATCATTGGTCCCATATAATGTTTGAAACAGTATATGATGAGCTCCACATAATGCTACAGTATATGTTGGTCCCCATGGATGAAGCTCCACTGTCTTATGGGCCCAAATAATGCTCCAAACATAATGGGCCCCATTTCTAATGCTCTAGTGTATAATGGGCCCTGTAAATGCTGCTCCAGTGTCTGATGTCCACCTTTGGAATGTTCCAGTGTATGGTGGGCCCCATCTATCATTCTCCAGAGTATAGTGCTCCCCAAAAATTGCTGTCCCAACATTGAAAACAATCAAATAAGTCTCCTTGCTAGGGAATCCCTGTACTAGTCTGGACTCCTCGTCGTCCCCATCTTCCATCTCACTGCACAGTATTTCAACCTTGCAAGTGCTGTGATCCTGAGCAAGCAGGGGGGGCCCACTCGTTGGCGACGGCATTGGCACAGGGCCCCTGATAGTACGGTGGTGTGTCTGATGGCGGGTGGGCCGAACCTGCACTTTCATCTGCAGCTTCCTCTTTGTCACCGTGTAAGATGGAACTGTATATGGGAAGGGTAACCTGAGTTTCATCAGGGTCAGATTCAGGCCGTGTAGCGTGCGAGGGGAATGTAGTGGTCTGGGTCAATGTACCAGCAGATTCATCGAGCAGTGGCTGGGCATCAGTGCACTTGTGTCGCCCCCAGGAGTACGGTCGCCACAGTGGCATTACCTTCCTCCTAGGGAGTGTGATGTCATGCTTGGGAGCAATGAAGGATCTCTCTAGCAGGTTAACTGATTGGGCGGCGTTATTCCCACGAGTCATGACCCTCCAAACAGCGTTCATGAAGGCAAAGTGTTTGTTTTACGTGGGCAGTATGGTTGCAAAGCTGAACCTTGAAGGAATGTCCAGAAGGGCACCACCAGGAGTGGAGCCTACGGTTAAATTCGACTCCACTTGGGAAACCTCAACCATGCCAGCTACAGAAAAGATGCACAGATTGCAAGCTTAATTCCGTTAACGAACGAGACTCCGTCATGCCCCGCGGTCCGAGTCCAGCTTACTAGAGGGACACGTGAGGCTCTGGCACATGAGATTGGCCAATAACTAGCGTGTCATGCCCTAACATGTCCGTGGCTGCATGTGCGCTACACTGAAAAGGCCAGCGTTTGTCGCTTACAGGTGCAGATAACCCGCTGAACAACGTTAGTGATGGGGATCACTGATTACAATTATTACCCGCGAACGATGATTTCCCAGTAAGTGCAGGTCAACCGCAGTTCCGGAATTAGGCCTAACCGTCATTCCTGAAAAAATGAAAAACTTACGTGTGCAAACCACAGGTGCTGTAGCTTGCTTAACAGCTCGCCAGCTGTTCTCACGCCCAGTATGGATTACACGTGATTGCACAAAGGTGAGAAAGGGTACCGTATCCCCGGATAACATGTATGGATAACGTACACATTCAAAATATATGTCTATACATCAGGAGGCAGGCTCAGACGGTGTCAGGCACAGTATGGATTTGACGGCCCAGACTACACAGCGGAGGAGCAGGGAGAGGTAAAGATTGCAAATGCTGGGGCCCTGCCCAAGCAAGGGGGGCCCACTCGTGGGCGTCGGTACTGGCACTGGGCCCCTCATAGTACGGCGGTGTGTCTGACGGTGGGTGTGCACCACCACCGTCAGAGACACTTGATTGCACTATGTGGGACCCTGTGCCAGTGCCCGCGCCCAAGAGTCGGCCTACCCACCTGTCCCGGGCAACGGCACTTGCAGGCTGTCGTGCGCTAGCTGGTGAACCCGGCCATGGGGGGGGGAGGCAGCACAGTTAGGGAGTTTTAGAAAGTGGCATATGTTGATGTTGGACATTCAGCTGATGCAAAAGGCGAAATAGGTCAAGTCCCAGGAAGAGGTGGACCAAAGCAAGCCATTTTTCTGTCACCCTATGTGTCATCAGGGGAAGGTGGGACAAAATCCTTGGAAACCCATGCATGGTTCATTTTAATGAAGGTTAGATCATCCACATTTTGGGTTGACAGACGGGTCCTTTTTTCTGTCAGGATTGATCCAGCTGCACTGAAGACTCTTTCCGATAGCACACTTGCAGCTGGGCAAGCGAGCTCCTGTAAGGCATATTGTGCCAATTCAGGCCAGGTGTCCAGTTTAGCGGCCCAATAGTCAAAGGGGAATGACCTGTGTGGTAGAACATCGATATGGGAGGAAAAGTAGTTTGTAACCATAGTTGACAACTGCTGTCTCCTGTCACTTTCCATCGATGCAGTATTACCAGTTGTGTGAGCGGTACTTGAAAAATCAGTCCACAACATTGTCTTGAAACCCCTGTCTCCAACGCCACTTCTGCTGTGTGCACCATGAACACCTCTGCCAAGCTGCCCCCGGCCCGTACGGCTCGTGTGAGAACCATCACCGCTGCTGTGTGCTGGGAATGCCTCAAGCAACCGATTTACCAGAGTTGCTTGTTTATTAGCCAATATTAGGTCATGGTTCTCCTGTGGCATGATGTTTTGTAATTTGCCTTTATAGCGTGGATCCAGGATGCTGGCCAACCAGTAGTCGGCATCGTTCATCATTTTGGCAATGCGGGGGTCCCTTTTTAGGATCTGCAAGGCATAATCTGACATGTGGGCCAATGTTCCTGGTGTCAATGATGCACTGCGAGTGCTGGTTGGAGGAGCACTTTCTGGCAAATCCACATCCCTCCAGTCATGCACAAACCCTGTACCAGACCTTGCCACGCCAACATTTTCACTTGCCCCACGAGATGCATCCTCCTCCCCTAAGTAATCATCCCCATCATCATCCTCCTCCTCCTCGTCTTCCTCCACCTCGTCCAGGAGAGGTCCCTGAGCAAACAATGGCTGAATGTCATCAAGGATTCCCTCCTCGTCAACATTGGCTGCAGACGCCTGCTCCTTAAGGTGCGTCAAAGTTTGCATGAGCAGACGCATAAGTGGGATGCTCATGCTTAGGATGGCGTCGTCTGCGCTTACCAGCCGTGTGCATTCCTCAAAACACTGAAGGACTTTACAGAGGTCTTTCAGCTTCGACCACTGCACACCTGTCAACTCCATGTCTGCTCTCAAAGTGCCTGGCCGTGTATCCTCCCACAAATGAATTAAGGCCTGCCTCTGCTCGCACAGCCGCTCCACCATGTGCAGGGTGGAGTTCCACCTTGTTGCAATGTCGATAATGAGGCGGTGGTTGGGAAGGTGGAGCAATCGCTGCAGCTTCTGCATACGAACGGAGTGTACAGGCGACCGGCGGATGTGCGCGCACAGTCTTCGCACCTTCTGGAGCAGGGCTGTTAACTCCGGATAATTTTTGAGGAAGCACTGCACCTCCAGGTTCAATGTGTGAGCCAAGCAACGTATGTGGCTGAGTTTTGAAAGGGCTATGGCTGCCACAAAATTACGGCCGTTATCACTAACTACCTTGCCTGCCTCAAGATGTACACTGCCCAGCCATGACTCAGTTTGTCGCTTCAAGTACTCGGCCAGCACCTCGGCGGTGTGTCTGTCGCCCAAACACATCATCTGCAACACAGCCTGCTGACGCTTTCCACTAGCTGCTCGATAGGGGGACACCTCGTGTGCAACAGTGGCAGCAGCAGATGGAGTGCTCGTACGACTGCTCTCTGTGGACGAGCTTTCGCTTCTGGAGGAGGAGGAGGAGGAGGGTCGAACGCCTACAGCCAACTGTTTCCTATACCGTGGGCTAGGCAGCACTGTCCCACCACCGCTGTCCCCTGTGGACCCTGCATCCACCACATTAACCCAGTGCGCAGTGATGGACACGTAACGGCCCTGGCCATGCCGACTGGACCATGCATCAGTTGTGAGGTGCACCTTTCCACTCACTGACTGCTTGAGTGCATGGACAATGCGGTCTTTTACATGATGGTGGAGGGCTGGGATGGCTTTGCGAGAGAAGAAGTGGCGACTGGGTAGGTCATAGCGTGGTACTGCATAGGCCATGAGTTCGCGGAAAGCTGCGCTTTCCACCAACCGATAGGGCATCATCTCAAACGAGATTAGTTTGGCAATGTGGGCGTTCAAACCCAGTGTACGCGGATGAGAGACTGAGTACTTTCTTGACCTACTCATAGTGTCTGGGAGGGTGAGCTGGACTTGAGAGCTGCATATGGTGGAAGTAGCGGTGGACAGGGCGGACTGAGAGAGGGTTGATGATGGTGATGGAGTTGGTGTTCTTTCTGATGGCCTAGATTCAGTATTTCGTTGATATAACATTGGGATTCCCTGACTGCTGTGGCCTTGCAACGACACCTCAACATTTGCTGCTGTGCTAACCGGTGGGCTTACAGTGGGGGAAACAATGTAGTGTTGCTGACTACCTTCTTTGTGATCAGTTGCACATGTGGCACTTGAGGTTTGGTGTTGTGTCCACGCTTGCAAGTGCATGGTGGTTAAATGTCTAAGCATGCAACTGGTATTCAAATTTTTCAGATTTTTCCCTCGGCTAAAGGTCTTTGCGCACTTCTTACAGATAACCTTGGCCTGATCATGAGGATTTTGTTCAAAAAAGTGCCACACTGCACTCTTCCTACTTTGGCAGACATTTTGCGGCCTAGCACGCTGTGATCTTTTGACCCTCTGGACAAGCTGTCCAGCAACTCTTTTGATTTTTGGAACCTGTCTTTGGAGTGCTCCGAGCCTGCCAGATAACAGCTGTTGCGATGTCGATGTCTGCTGTGGATGCGCCTCATCTGAGCTATTGGAAGCAGCACCCTCTTCCCCCAATGGATGCCAATCTTGGTCAACAACTGGGTCATCCATCACCTCCTTTTCAATGTCATTTGCACCTTCCTCTGTGTCACCGTGTATGGTGGTATAGTGTGCGGGAAGGGGCACCTGAGTCTCATCAGGGTCAGAATCTGGCTCTGTACACTGCGAGGACAATGTAGTGCTCTGAGTGAATGTACCAGCAGAATCATCTATCAGCGGCTGTGCATCAGTGCACTCCATGTCAGATTCATCTTGGCCTGGGTAATTCACCATTTCACTTGATAATCCAGGCATGGTATGTGAAAATAGCTCCATGGAGTAATCAGTAGTATGGCCTGCGTCATCCTTCAATCTTGGTTGGGGTGAAGGACACAAGGAAAGGT